>NW_027463638.1:0-65469 GCF_050947455.1 Rhinoderma darwinii
GACTGTAAAGTGCAGCGTGTGTTACTATACTGACTGTAAAGTGCTGCGTGTGTTACTATACTGACTGTAAAGTGCAGCGTGTGTTACTATACTGACTGTAAAGTGACGCATGTGTTACTATACTGACTGTAAAGTGCAGCGTGTGTTACTTTACTGACTGTAAAGTGCAGCATGTGTTACTATACTGACTGTAAAGTGACGCATGTGTTACTATACTGACTGTAAAGTGCCGCATGTGTTACTATACTGACTGTAAAGTGCAGCGTGTGTTACTATACTGACTGTAAAGTGCAGCGTGTGTTACTATACTGACTGTAAAGTGCAGCGTGTGTTACTATACTGACTGTAAAGTGCAGCGTGCGTTACTATACTGACTGTAAAGTGCAGCGTGTGTTACTATACTGACTGTAAAGTGCAGCATGTGTTACTATACTGACTGTAAAGTGCAGCATGTGTTACTATACTGACTGTAAAGAGCAGCATGTGTTCCTATACTGACTGTAAAGTGCAGCGTGTGTTACTATACTGACTGTAAAGTGCAGCATGTGTTACTATACTGACTGTAAAGTGCAGTGTGCGTTACTATACTGACTGTAAAGAGCAGTGTGCGTTACTATACTGACTGTAAAGTGCCGCATGTGTTACTATACTGACTGTAAAGTGCAGCATGTGTTACTATACTGACTGTAAAGTGCAGCATGTGTTACTATACTGACTGTAAAGTGCATCGTGTGTTACTATACTGACTGTAAAGTGCAGCATGTGTTACTATACTGACTGTAAAGTGACGCATGTGTTACTATACTGACTGTAAAGTGCAGCATGTGTTACTATACTGACTGTAAAGTGCAGCGTGCGTTACTATACTGACTGTAAAGTGCAGCGTGTGTTACTATACTGACTGTAAAGTGCAGCCTGTGTTACTATACTGACTGTAAAGTGCAGCGTGTGTTACTATACTGACTGTAAATTGCAGCATGCGTTACTATACTGACTGTAAAGTGCAGCGTGTGTTACTATACCGACTGTAAAGAGCAGCATGTGTTACTATACTGACTGTAAAGAGCAGCATGCGTTACTATACTGACTGTAAAGTGCCGCATGTGTTACTATACTGACTGTAAAGTGCAGCATTTGTTACTATACTGACTGTAAAGTGCAGCGTGTGTTACTATACTGACTGTAAAGAGCAGCTTGTGTTACTATACTGACTGTAAAGTGCCGCATGTGTTACTATACTGACTGTAAAGAGCAGCATGCGTTACAATACTGACTGTAAAGTGTAGCGTGTGTTACTATACTGACTGTAAAGTGCAGCGTGTGTTACTATACTGACTGTAAAGTGCCGCATGTGTTACTATACTGACTGTAAAGTGACGCATGTGTTACTATACTGACTGTAAAGTGCAGCGTGTGTTACTATACTGACTGTAAAGTGCAGCATGTGTTACTATACTGACTGTAAAGTGACGCATGTGTTACTATACTGACTGTAAAGTGCAGCATGTGTTACTATACTGACTGTAAAGTGCAGCGTGTGTTACTATACTGACTGTAAAGAGCAGCGTGTGTTACTATACTGACTGTAAAGAGCAGCATGTGTTACTATACTGACTGTAAAGTGCAGCGTGCGTTACTATACTGACTGTAAAGTGCAGCGTGCGTTACTATACTGACTGTAAAGTGCAGCATGTGTTACTATACTGACTGTAAAGTGCAGCGTGTGTTACTATACTGACTGTAAAGTGCAGCGTGTGTTACTTGACCTGCCTAAGTAGAGTCGTGTGTTAACGAACCTTCACTTACCCCATCCTATCCCCCCACCCCCACCTTTAGGAAAGACATGTGACACCGAGGTTGGATGTGAAATGGGCACAGCAGCCGTTTATTAATTTTACAGTTTTATAAAAACAATTTAAATCCGAAACCTTCGGATAACTAGTTAGGAATCCACCAGAGAATTCCTTCTAATAATTCACATGACCCAACATGGGTCAGAAACGTAAATAACAATTTAACGTTAACATTAACCCGAGCAGGGGAAGTCCTTGAAGCCCTTTCAGATATTCCTTTTTTAAGAACACACCGAGTTAGCCATCTGCAAACCACTAATTACCTCCAGCCGTAAACCAGCTCGGAAGCACCGTTCACCTCTGCAGATGGCTCCAACCACTAGAAGTCCACTTCAAGGGGATAACACCCGATGAAGCCCTCAAGTGATATACCGACCACTAGAAGTCCACTTCAAAGGGATAACACCCGATGAAGCCTTCAAGTGATATACCTTCTACCAGAAGACCACTTCAAAGGGATAACACCCGATGAAGTCTTCAACCATGTACCTTTTTTGGGGGACGCATACCCCCGATGCGACCCCCCCACCATTTTGTACTGACTGGCCTCAAGGACTCCCCCCGCCAGCTGCCATGACAACAGAACCTACTCCGGAAAAAAGGAAAAAACATGTTAAATAAGCACACAAATAAAACACAACACTCATATACGGACGTACGCAAAGACCCACCACGTAACAAACCAAGGGCGGGAGGGTGGGAGCTTGTCCTTACTGTGCTACTCCTCCCGCTGCTTCCGGCTCAATGCCGAAAACAGCGGGAAGCGCAGCAACGGCCCCCTGACTCCTCCCTGACCCCCCCCAACTCTCCCTCACTTGTTAACCCTTTCCCTACCAGGGAGGTCATGGGGGCTTCCCCTTCAGCCCTGCAGGCTCCGTCCAGCCCCTTCTTGACCTGCCTAAGTAGAGTCGTGTGTTAACGAACCTTCCCTTACCCCATCCTATCCCCCCACCCCCACCTTTAGGAAAGACACGTGACACCGAGGTTGGATGTGAAATGGCCACAGCAGCCGTTTATTAATTTTACAGTTTTATAAAAACAATTTAAATCCGAAACCTTCGGATAACTAGTTAGGAATCCACCAGAGAATTCCTTCTAATAATTCACATGACCCAACATGGGTCAGAAACGTAAATAACAATTTAACGTTAACATTAACCCGAGCAGGGGAAGTCCTTGAAGCCCTTTCAGATATTCCTTTTTTAAGAACACACCGAGTTCGCCATCTGCAAACCACTAATTACCTCCAGCCGTAAACCAGCTCGGAAGCACCGTTCACCTCTGCAGATGGCTCCAACCACTAGAAGTCCACTTCAAGGGGATAACACCCGATGAAGCCCTCAAGTGATATACCGACCACTAGAAGTCCACTTCAAAGGGATAACACCCGATGAAGCCTTCAAGTGATATACCTTCTACCAGAAGACCACTTCAAAGGGATAACACCCGATGAAGTCTTCAACCATGTACCTTTTTTGGGGGACGCATACCCCCGATGCGACCCCCCCACCATTTTGTACTGACTGGCCTCAAGGACTCCCCCCGCCACAGCGAAACAGGCCTTGACCACCTTAAGCCTGTGAGTTCCTCCACACCACCACCGCCCTTTCTATGCCTTCTGCTATCGCCAAGCTCCAAAGATCAATGCCAACCTCGGTCAGATGAACACCGTCACTCCTCCAGAAATTCCCCACTCCTGACTCCAAATCCCTGTGCCTCACGCAAATGCCCCCGCTTTTTGCCACAAAACGGGACACCGCCCGATTAACTTTAATGCGAGCCTTATTGACTCTCTCCACAGATCTAGCCAACCGCCAATGTTTCCTTGGGACTATGTCCGACCACACTATCACCAACTTGGGATAAGAAACCCACAAACACAACATATCGTGTTTGATATCCCGCACCAACTCACGAAAGGGGCGGACTCCTAAGTCATTCCCACCCACGTGCAGCACTAAAACCTCCGGAACCCTATCAAGCCGAGCATATGTCTGGAATTCCGCCAACACCCTGCTCCACGACATACCTCTAAATCCCAGCCAATGCACAACCGCATCCTGTCGCGAAATGCGCAACTGGCGACCATCCGGGCGGACGTCTGCCCTCAAAGCCCCCCAGTGCACGTAAGAATGACCCATCAACCACACCAAACACGGAGGCGAATCTGAAACGGAAAAAACAATTAGGCACCACCATATAACATTTTAAAGCGTTAACAGCAAACCTCATAACATATGGGGGCGGACATAGGACTTAAACCTGTTGGACTCCCAACGACCAATACGCCGCACCCCCTCATCATCCAACCCCCAGCGCCCCGCTTCTGTTGCTGCGCCAATCCTGAAGGAATGAGATGAATATGAGCCTGCCGCAACACCAACCGCCGTCAAACATTTTTTAAATACAGCTCCAAACTGAAACCTGGACAAAAACGACCCGTCCACATGACGTAACAAAGGCAAATCTGGAGACCCCCTTTTTGGCGTAAAACCCTGCATGCACTCTACTGGGCACATAACCGACCCCGGGAGGGCGAACAAAACTATCAGCTTACCCTTCCCTACTTGGTCAGTTTTTGACCGACGCAACCATACCTCCAGCCGATCTGCGAATAGGCTCACCTCCCCAGATCTCAGCCCCCCTGCCTGTTTGGTACTTGGCGACACCAACTCACCTATTCTAAATGCCCCAAAGAACGCTAACGAAAAAGCTAACCGAAACAAATCCATTTCGTCTGCAGAACGACAGACTGATGCTAATGAACCGCCCAACGAGCTAAGCAAAGCAAACGACACAGGCCTTCTACTATCCGCCTCCACCCTACCTCGGCGCAACCCCTTCAAAGCCTGCGACACCAGAAATTCCTTCGATACATCCTGAAAGCCCCGCAACTTAAACCCAAACGCCACCGCAGATATGAACCGGTTCACCTTTGCCACTGAAAACCCCGCCTCCCAGGCGTCCCCTAACCAGTACAAAAGTGCCACCAACCTGTCTCTATCCGTATTGACGTCACCCAAATCTCTTACTCACTCCTCCCACTGCCTCCAACAAGCAGCATAAGCACTCCACGTCGTGCGCGCCAAAGACCTTTGTAACAGTTGTTCTACGGGACCGATACCAGATCCCAAAGATGTTCCGGACAAGCCAAACCGAGACGTTCCGCTCCCGGTGCCAATTGCCGAAACCGGTCCCACTGCGAGCGAGAAAGAGCATCAGCGATACAATTCCGTACTCCCGGGACATGCACCGCCACCACCCACGCGTTCAACGACAAACACACCAACACTAAATGTCGCAACAATTGAACTACCGGAGGAGAGGACGCCGTGATATTATTAATGGCCAGCACCACCCCCATGTTGTCGCAGTAAAAACGGACCTTCTTATCCCTGAGCCTGTCCCCCCAAATGGTAGCCGCCACCACGATGGGAAACAGCTCGAGCAGGGCCAGATTCCGCGTGAGTCCACTGGACACCCAACTAGCCGGCCATTGACCTGCGCACCACGGATCTCCCCCGTAAGCTCCAAAACCGCCCGCCCCAGCCGCATCCGTAAAAATATTCAAATCACTCGTATCCTGCGCTGGGGCCATCCATAGCGAGCGACCATTGTACTGGCCCAAGAAGTCATCCCAAACCTGAAGATCAGCTCGGTGCTCCTCCTTGAGCCGCACAAAATGATGCGGCGCACGCACTCCCGCCGTTGCCGCCGCCAACCTCCTACCAAACACCCTCCCCATCGGCATAATCCGGCAGGCGAAATTCAACTTCCCCAGCAACGACTGAATCTCCCGCAGCGTCATTTTCTTCAGTCTACAAGCCCGCCGTACCTCCAGCCTCAAAGCACCCAACTTATCCGCAGGGAGACGACACTCCATTGCCACGAGTCTATTTCAATTCCCAAAAAACAAATCGTCGCTACCGGGCCCTCCGTTTTTTCTGGCGCCAAAGGAATCCCAAAATCCCTCGCCACCTTCTGTAGTGCATGAAGCAAATTACCGCAAACCGGCGAACCCCCCGGGCCAACGCACAAAAAATCATCTAAGCAATGGATCAACGAGTCGACCCCTGATACTCCCCTCGTTACCCACTCTACGAAGCTACTAAACGCCTCGAAGTATGCACAAGAAAGGGAACACCCCATCGGAAGGCACCGATCCACGTAAAAAGCCCCATCCCAAAAACAACCCAACAGCCGTTGGCTTTCTGGATGAACAGGCAACAACCTGAACGCCGCCTCGATGTCGGTTTTTGCTAGCAGCGCACCTGGACCCGCAGCCCGCACTAAACCCACCGCCTTATCGAATGAGGTATAGACTACGGAGCACAACTCGTGATCAATCCCGTCATTTACCGACGAACCCTTGGGATACGATAAATGTTGAATCAAACGAAATTTTCCGGGCTCGCGTTTAGGGACAATACCCAACGGGGACACAACTAAATCTTTTACAGGCGACTCAACAAACGGCCCCGACATGCGGCCCAACGAAACTTCTTTTAACAACTTTTCCGACACGACTTTTGCATGCAAGTAAGCCGATTTTAAATTCCTCCGCGTAACCGGAACCTCATAAGGAGGCGGAGGAATAACAAAACCAACACGAAACCCTTCGGAAAGCAACTTAGCCGCCGCCCTATCCGGATACTCATTTAGATAAGGGGCCATCTTTTCCACCCTCACCGGCGACACCCCCTTGACCAGCCGCGGAGGGCTTGTTCCCTGACCACTTTTTCCGCAGAAATTTTGCCGCCCCGTGTGATGCACCATTACACTCGGAACACACGTGCTTCAACTTGCACGTGGCCCCGAACTTACACTGGCCTTCATTAAATTGCCAGCAAAAACCCACCTTTCCCCCGCCGCTTTGTCCAACCTGACTAGACTGGCCTCCCTGGCCGGCGCTCCCGGGAAAGGACTGCCTAACCGGAGCCGTAACCCGTAACCAGAGAGCAATATCCTTCTGGTCCCACCGAATCGCCGGCCGAACCGCTTTCCGCTGACGGAATTGCTCATCGTATCGCAGCCACGCCTGACCCCCATACGCCCTATGAGCCTCCCCAATGGCATCAAAATAACAAAACAACGCCGAACAATTTTCCGGCGCCTTTTCCCCTATCACACTAGCCAATATGGCGAACGCCTGCGACCAATTAACGAACGTCTGCGGGATAAGCCTATACCGCCGCCGTTCCTCCTCGTCCTTTTTACTCTCGTCCCGCTTGCTCTTATCCAAATTAAATTTAGCGAGCGGCAAGAGAGAAAAAATCTCAACATATTCGTCCTTCCAGATCCGCTCGCGCACCTCCTGCTTTAAATGCGCCCCCAACGGACCTTCGAAACAAACGTACACCTCCCCCCGAGCACGGTCATCAATACGCACCCGATCGCCATCCTTTTGTGCCTCGGTCTGTACCGACACCGCGACCGCCTCCCTAACCGCCAGCACGGGCCGCGCCTGTACCAATCCCACGTCCCTGGGGCCCTCCCACACTACCGCCGGGGACACTTCCGTAACTACCGGCGCCGCCGCCCTATCTAGGCGCCCGACCAGCTCCCTCAAGCAACCCACTAAATCTGCCAGACCCGCGCCATCGCGCCCGCCCGCGCCACTACCGGCAACCGATGCGACGCTAGCAGCCCCCCCACCGACACCCGACATAAAAATCGCTGGATATGACAATGATGGAGTTACACACTCACCGGGCCGCACAGGCGCTGTGTTCCCGTCAGCCGGACCATCCTGACCTCGACGATACACGTCCAGTTCACCTTCCTCCAGCTCATCTCTCGCAGACGACTGGCCATCCCACCGACATCTTCGGATCGGAGATGATGACGCGCTGACCGATGGGCCGGCAACCTGCCGCCCGACCGATGGAACCCAGACTTCCGACCGGACCTGTTGCCTCGACGTCGCTGCAGATCTAGGCGTCCGTCTCGATGATCCTGAAGAAGCCTGCCCCCTGGCCGGAACATCACCAGGCGGGGCGGCCGTACCTCGTCCTCCAAATCTTCCATCCGATGGTGGAGGGGTGACAGGGAGCCCGGCCTGCGACTCCCTGCTCACCGCCGGACCCCGTCGCGGCTTGGGATTCCTGCCAGGATGCAGGGCCTGGGAAGGGGCGGTCCCCCCAGCTGCCTGGCCTGCAGCGTCCGAGATCGGGCTCCCTCTGCGACGCCGTGTCCGCGGGACTGCCTCAGGACTGAGGCGCTCTGGAGGTCGAGACCGCCGGGAGGGACGGGTCGACCCGGCCTGCGTCGCCGTCACCCCCGGCAACGCTCTCTGCCTGCTCCGGACAGGAGCAGTTGTTGCCGACTCCCCCCCGCCGCCATGCTAGGAAGGGGGCCGGGGGAGGGGAGCCTGTCTCCTGCAACAGACCCCGAACGCCGGGCCTGACGTGGCAACACAGCGTCCGGGATCCTCGCTAATGCAGCCACGGTCTCCTCCAGCCATCCGGGACCGTGGTGCACAGCAGCAGCACGCAGCTGCTCTAACAAAACTGCCTCTGCCATAATGTAAGAGCGCGGGCAACGGGGAGCTTGTCCTTACTGTGCTACTCCTCCCGCTGCTTCCGGCTCAATGCCGAAAACAGCGGGAAGCGCAGCAACGGCCCCCTGACTCCTCCCTGACCCCCCCCAACTCTCCCTCACTTGTTAACCCTTTCCCTACCAGGGAGGTCATGGGGGCTTCCCCTTCAGCCCTGCAGGCTCCGTCCAGCCCCTTCTATACTGACTGTAAAG
Organism: Rhinoderma darwinii; assembly: GCF_050947455.1. Lineage (NCBI taxonomy): Eukaryota > Metazoa > Chordata > Amphibia > Anura > Rhinodermatidae > Rhinoderma > Rhinoderma darwinii. The sequence continues at coordinate 8,604 of NW_027463638.1, forward strand.
TGCAGCGTGCGTTACTATACTGACTGTAAAGTGCAGCGTGTGTTACTATACTGACTGTAAAGAGCAGCGTCGTTACTATACTGACTGTAAAGAGCAGCATGTGTTACTATACTGACTGTAAAGAGCAGCATGCGTTACTATACTGACTGTAAAGAGCAGCATGTGTTACTATACTGACTGTAAAGTGCAGCATGTGTTACTATACTGACTGTAAAGTGCAGCATGTGTTACTATACTGACTGTAAAGTGCAGCGTGCGTTACTATACTGACTGTAAAGTACAGCGTGCGTTACTATACTGACTGTAAAGTGCAGCGTGTGTTACTATACTGACTGTAAAGTGCCGCATGTGTTACTATACTGACTGTAAAGTGCAGCATGTGTTACTATACTGACTGTAAAGTGCCGCATGTGTTACTATACTGACTGTAAAGTGCCGCATGTGTTACTATACTGACTGTAAAGTGCAGCATGTGTTACTATACTGACTGTAAAGTGCAGCGTGTGTTACTATACTGACTGTAAAGTGCAGCATGTGTTACTATACTGACTGTAAAGTGCAGCATGCGTTACTATACTGACTGTAAAGTGCAGCATGTGTTACTATACTGACTGTAAAGTGCAGCGTGCATTACTATACTGACTGTAAAGAGCAGCGTGTGTTACTATACTGACTGTAAAGTGCAGCATGTGTTACTATACTGACTGTAAAGTGCAGCATGTGTTACTATACTGACTGTAAAGAGCAGCATGTGTTACTATACTGACTGTAAAGTGCAGCATGTGTTACTATACTGACTGTAAAGAGCAGCGTGTGTTACTATACTGACTGTAAAGTACAGCGTGCGTTACTATACTGACTGTAAAGTGCCGCATGTGTTACTATACTGACTGTAAAGTGCCGCGTGTGTTACTATACTGACTGTAAAGTGCAGCGTGTGTTACTATACTGACTGTAAAGTGCAGCGTGCGTTACTATACTGACTGTAAAGAGCAGCGTGTGTTACTATACTGACTGTAAAGAGCAGCGTGTGTTACTATACTGACTGTAAAGAGCAGCATGTGTTACTATACTGACTGTAAAGTGCAGCATGTGTTACTATACTGACTGTAAAGTGCCGCATGTGTTACTATACTGACTGTAAAGAGCAGCATGTGTTACTATACTGACTGTAAAGTGCAGCATGTGTTACTATACTGACTGTAAAGTGCAGCGTGTGTTACTATACTGACTGTAAAGTGCAGCGTGTGTTACTATACTGACTGTAAAGTGCAGCGTGCGTTACTATACTGACTGTAAAGTGCAGCGTGCGTTACTATACTGACTGTAAAGTGCCGCGTGTGTTACTATAATGACTGTAAAGTGCCGCATGTGTTACTATACTGACTGTAAAGTGCAGCATGTGTTACTATACTGACTGTAAAGTGCCGCGTGTGTTACTATAATGACTGTAAAGTGCCGCATGTGTTACTATACTGACTGTAAAGAGCAGCGTGTGTTACTATACTGACTGTAAAGTGCAGCATGTGTTACTATACTGACTGTAAAGTGCCGCATGTGTTACTATACTGACTGTAAAGTGCCGCATGTGTTACTATACTGACTGTAAAGTGCAGCGTGTGTTACTATACTGACTGTAAAGTGCAGCATGTGTTACTATACTGACTGTAAAGTGCAGCATGTGTTACTATACTGACTGTAAAGAGCAGCATGTGTTACTATACTGACTGTAAAGTGCCGCATGTGTTACTATACTGACTGTAAAGAGAAGCATGTGTTACTATACTGACTGTAAAGTGCCGCATGTGTTACTATACTGACTGTAAAGTGCAGCATGTGTTACTATACTGACTGTAAAGAGCAGCATGTGTTACTATACTGACTGTAAAGAGCAGCATGCGTTACTATACTGACTGTAAAGTGCCGCATGTGTTACTATACTGACTGTAAAGAGCAGCATGTGTTACTATACTGACTGTAAAGAGCAGCATGCGTTACTATACTGACTGTAAAGTGCCACATGTGTTACTATACTGACTGTAAAGAGCAGCATGTGTTACTATACTGACTGTAAAGTGCCGCATGTGTTACTATACTGACTGTAAAGTGCAGCATGTGTTACTATACTGACTGTAAAGAGCAGCATGTGTTACTATACTGACTGTAAAGTGCAGCATGTGTTACTATACTGACTGTAAAGAGCAGCATGTGTTACTATACTGACTGTAAAGAGCAGCATGCGTTACTATACTGACTGTAAAGTGCCGCATGTGTTACTATACTGACTGTAAAGTGCCGCATGTGTTACTATACTGACTGTAAAGTGCCGCATGTGTTACTATACTGACTGTAAAGAGCAGCATGCGTTACTATACTGACTGTAAAGTGCCGCATGTGTTACTATACTGACTGTAAAGTGCCGCATGTGTTACTATACTGACTGTAAAGAGCAGCATGTGTTACTATACTGACTGTAAAGAGCAGCATGCGTTACTATACTGACTGTAAAGTGCCACATGTGTTACTATACTGACTGTAAAGAGCAGCATGTGTTACTATACTGACTGTAAAGTGCCGCATGTGTTACTATACTGACTGTAAAGAGCAGCATGTGTTACTATACTGACTGTAAAGAGCAGCATGCGTTACTATACTGACTGTAAAGTGCCGCATGTGTTACTATACTGACTGTAAAGTGCTGCATGTGTTACTATACTGACTGTAAAGTGCAGCATGTGTTACTATACTGACTGTAAAGTGCTGCATGTGTTACTATACTGACTGTAAAGTGCTGCATGCGTTACTATACTGACTGTAAAGAGCAGCATGTGTTACTATACTGACTGTAAAGTGCCGCATGTGTTACTATACTGACTGTAAAGAGCCATTAAAGGAGCCCTGACACAAGTTTGAACACTGACATTGTTCTTTCATTTTTGTGTTTGAATTTTGGATACACGTTGCCCTGGTCATTTTACTAGTATTTATAGCTGGGGCAATATAGGGATATTTACTACACAATTGCCTGTAGCATTATGAGACCTTGCAGTTCATAACAATGATGTTCAATAAGAGCCTGTTCACATCACCGTTCGATTCCGTTCCATTCCGTAGTCGACTCCGCTATTGATTCCGTCGGAAAACCGGAAACCAGCCGGAATGGTGACGAACGGAAGCCATTAGCGATGTTTCCATCAACATTGAGATCAATGGTGACTGAAATGGAAGCTGTGCTGTCACTTTCACTTTCCGTTGCGGGGTTCACCCGACAGAACCTCGGAACGGAAGCGAACGGTGATGTGAACAGGCCCTAATGTATTTTTTTGTTCACACAGCTTTAATTTTTTTGTTTCGTTTTACAAGTTGTTTCTTACTTACAATTTATTTTTATTTATTTTTTTTGTGTGGGGGGGGGGGGGGCGCCATTTCCATTTTCGCCTCAGGCAGCAAAAAAGCTAGAATCGGCCCTGGGGATGATGATACCATCCCATGTGACTGCTGCAGCCAATCAAAGGCTGCAGCGGTCACATGTACTACAGCATCATCACAGGAGGCCAGGCTGCGCTCAGAACAGAATACGCGTCGCTATGACTATGGTAAGTATAAGCTTTTTTAAAATGATTTCTGCGGTCTTTCCGCAGGAGATATACCGCCCAAAAAACGGCACTAAAATTTGGTGCGGTTTTTCAGGTGGAATTCCCTGTGGTTTCCAGGGCGGATACTCCTGATGGTTATTTCACTGTGAGTGGGGGGCTGATGTTCTACAAGTGGTTTCCACCTCTGAGCTCCAATTGAAATTAATAGGATGCAGAAAATATTATTGTTATCAAACTTTTATTTTTTTTACTTTTTTTTTTACACTTTTTTTATACTTTCTTTTACACTTTTTCCAAGTTCCACTAGGGGGCTTGAAGTTCCAACTGTCTGATGATTTTTTTCTAATACATTTCACTACCTACGTAGTGCAATGTATTAGATCTGGCGGGGATCAAAGCTAATTTCAGTCCCTGCCATTACAGCCGGATGTCAGCTGTAAGATACAGCTGAGATCCCGGTGATGATGGCACCGACTCAGCTTCTGAGCCGGTGCCAAACATTTGGCGTTTGGATACGGCAATTTGCGGGAAGTCATAGCTTTCCATGGCGTACCCATACGGCAAATGTCGGGAAGGGGTTAATGTAAGGATGTGTACACTTAATTGTGCAGCAACGCTTGTTGTCTCCATTCTATGTCAGTGTGGGAAGTAGATGTCCGGCATTATGATTTTGTGATATGTGATAGACCCAGAATCCCAATCACCAAACCAAAGAATGCAAAATAAAGACACAAAACATTATAATTGGGTGTTAAATGGTCAAAACTTTTATTATATTATATGACCAAACCCAAAATGGCAAACCTCCGACTCACGAAGAGTCACCCTCCAGCACGCAGGAAAGGAAAAACCCCCTGTGGGGGAAACCTCTAGGGAAACCATGGCTGGAGGATTGCCCTTCCTCTGGGCTTAGAAGGCGCCAAAATATCATTTGTAGCAGAATTTGTACGTTTTCTCAGATTTTCAAGGAAAGACATTACAATGAACGAACGACATAAAACACATAAATCGGCTGATCTGGTTGGCTAGGCGGATGTCTCTCTTCCTGGGCACCCATTAACATGAATGGGCGATCCACGGATGAGACGGGTCCTCCAGATGCCTCCTTGTAGCACCTGTCTCCGCTCTGGCTAATAGAGGGGGATCTCCTGCTGGAAACCCCCTCTATTACAGACAACCCGTATAAAGAGGATGGCATCACTGTGATGAAGAAGTGGTCTGGGGTGAAGGGTTTCCCTGCTAGAACCTCCAAATTACATCAGGTCGGTATTGGTGGGGAAGTCAAGCTCAAGGTCCTCAGTCCCATCCAATATGGCGCTGAACGTGGCAGTAAAACCTTCTAATATGGAATCTTCTTTATGTCATAAACATTTGTATTTATGACATCAGCACCTTCATCATCATTACTACAGGAGTTTATTACCACTGCACAACTCATACATTGTGACGTCACCCACAGTGGTCTGAAGTGTTAACCCTTTAATGACTGGCAGTGTACTTACCACAGAGGCCATAAAGCTGAATAGAACATATCAGCGGCCATAAAGGAAAAGGGATAATGCAGGGAGCATCTCCGCACAAGAACTATCCATGACAAAGGGTTGTCCAGGATGAGAGAACTTGTCTGCTTTCTCCAAAAACCAGCACCACACCTGTCCATAGGTTGTGTGTGGTACTACAGCTCATTACCATTCACTTCAATGGAGCAAACCTGCAATACCAGATACAACCTGTGGATAGGTGTGGTGCTGTTTTTGGAAGAAAGCAGACATATTTTTCTAATCCTGCACAGCTCCTGTTAGAAATAGTTCAAAAAAAGTGGGGGGAGAAGGAGGAGAAGGGGAGAGGGAAAGAAGAAATTAAAAAAAGGGAAAAAGAGGAACTCTGAGGTAAAAGAAATCAAACTAGACTGAAAGGAGTCTGCTGGAGGTGCCAGATGGAAAGACAGATTCTGCCATGGGGACCAGATTAGTTGAAATGTATCTTGAAGGGGGGCTTCAGAGAGTGGGTTTTAACCCCTTCCCGCCCTATGAAGTGCTGTTGCATTGAAAAACTATGCAGTTCATCTTCGAATGCAGCGTCACAAAAACAAATTATTTTGTAAAAAATAAAACTATATAAATTTGTAGAGATGAGCGAACCGGGACAACCGAACCCGGTTTCGGTCCGAACTTCCGGAAAAGTTCGGTTCGCAGCGAATCCGAACTTCACCGGGTTCGGCCGAACCCGTTTTGACCGAACCCGGTCAAAAATATTATACAAGGGCGTGGCTTGGCGGTCGATCCGAATGGCCGCGTGAGTACTGAGCTCCTGCACCAGAATCTACAAAAAAGCTACTAAAGCCTCAGAACCAGCACAACTTCTGGCCGAAATCAGCTCCCCACACAGACCGGAGCACTAACCCGACATGCCGAGACGCCGGAGGCCCGTTCCGAGACCTACCAAGCTCACGGACTTCTTCCCGCCACGGCAGGCAGAAGAAATCCAAGATGGAGGAGACTCGTGCTCCTTGGCGGGCTCCCTTACCTCCGAACCACCTTCACACTCACCGCATTGCCTCCATAAGGCCACAGCTACTCAGAGGAGAAGTGCCTCGGTCCCGATGACAGCTCCTCCACTCACTGCAGCAAAGACGAGGAAATAGATACAGGGTTTCCCAGCTTCAGCCCTCGCTCATTCAGGAAGACGGGGGCGCCATCTCCAATCGTCTGCACTTACCTCTGCATCTCCGTCGCCGCCATTGCCGAGCTCTAGGAGTTCGTCCCAAGAGAGGCAGAAACGATTCTCTCCGGCACCACTAGCGACTCAGGTAGGAGATTGTATAACCCTTGGGGGCCCTTTGTCAGAGGGAAACAACTTAGATGATATGCCCTCCTCAGCTAATTTGGTCACAGAGCTGGCAATGAAGACCATGCTTCAGGCTCTTAGCACCTCTCTGCAAGCAGGATTTGCTAAAATGTTACATCCCTTGTCATCAGCAATACAAGATGTAGAACTGAGAGTTCAACATGCTGAATCCAAACTAAGTGATTTTGTTGTGTCTCATAATGAGGTGATTGATGCACACTACGGCCTAGAAGCAGAAGTTACTCAGTTAAAAGCAAAAATGGCTGACCTAGAGGACAGATCCCGTAGAAACAATATTAAGATCAGAGGGATCCCTGAAGAGGTCGCTGCGCCAGATCTGCTTAAATTTGCACAAGAATTTATTAAAACCATGCTTCCTGGATGTTCCCCAAGGGATATTATTATAGACCGAATTCATAGACTTCCAAAACCAAAACATCTTGCGGACGAAATACCACGTGATGTAATAGCCCGTATTCATTTCTATCATATCAAGGAACAATTGATGTCATCGCTCAAGAAAAAAGAGGATACGCCACCACAATACAGTATGATATCCATTTTTACAGATCTCTCAGCGGCGACGATGCAGTTACGAAAATGTTTGGCCCCTATAACAAATGCCCTACGGGGCAACAAGATCTTATACCGCTGGGGATTCCCGGTCCGCCTAATTATTCATAGGAACAATTCTTTACACGTGATCCGAAGCATCTCGGAGGGAGTGGAATTGCTGAAAGCTTGGGACATAACGATACAGATACAAGAACAACCATCTAACCACCCCCCCCAAAGAATAAGAGATGAATGGCAGATGGTGGATCATCGGAAGCAACGCAAAAGATGAAAGAATCGATATGTGTCTTCTTCTCTCCCCTACCTCGGCTGGTCGAAGACGTGACGGAATATTCTTCATCGAAGGCTTAACCGAAGCTTAGCTAATATTGGTGTAGTTGCGGTCATGTTGGCCCGACATCAAGCTGACTGTCTTTGCCCCTTTTCTGATGAACAGTTTTATCTGTTCATGGTTTGTGCTAGATTTATATAGAATCTATTGTTCTTTGTTTATTTCTTTTTTATATTCTTGTGCTAGCAGCAGAGAAACCTATTGTGAATATGATCGGCAGAAAATTAATGAGCTGAACACACAATATACAGGTAAGGGGGAAACAAAATTATTACCTCCTCAGATAAGACAACACACAGCTTCTCTTTATAGGTACAATGGTTATTAAATTAGCCTCACTTAACGTTAACGGTCTTAACAGCCCGCATAAAAGAGCACATATGTGGCAAGAAGCAAAATCTATAGTATGTGATATTCTATGTGCCCAAGAAACACATTTATTACAAACAGATGCGAATCGCATCAATCACCATTTATTTCCTCATACATTCCAAGCACATTACACGGCCAAGTCCAGGGGAGTTTTAATAGCTATAAAAAACTCTGTAGCTTTCCAAAAGATTCAGGCCCATATTGACCCAAATGGTAGATACATTATATTAATCTGCATGATTAACAACGTAACTTATACAATTGTAAACGTTTATGCTCCCAATCGTCACCAAATTCGTTTCCTTCATAAAATATTCCGAATAGTGAACAAATTTCGCCAGGGAAGGGTGGTAATCTGTGGAGACTTTAACGCTATAGCTGATGTCTCTCTGGACACCACGAATCCCACGCGGCAATCTCAGGCTCAACTTGGACCTTTGGTATTAAAACAAGAACTATACGATGTGTGGCGGGCTCAACATAGCACAGAGAAGGATTACTCTTTCTACTCCACAACCCATAATAGCTACTCCCGCATAGATATGTTTCTAGTGGACAAAGAATTGCTCTTTTCTACTACAAAATCTTCTATAGAGACCATTAAATGGTCGGACCATGCGGTAATAACCTTGACAATTGAGGAAAGTAATATAGCTAACTCTACCTACCTCTGGAGATGTAACCCTTTTTTACTGTCCCATTCGGAACATAAACAAACTATTGCTAGTGACCTTCGGGAATACTTCCAACAAAACGACAATTCCCAGATTAATGATTTTACCCTATGGAATGCCCACAAAGCCTTTATTAGAGGCACTCTCATTCGCTTGGGACATATAGTTAAAAAACAGAAAATGGCCTTAATCTCTTCCCTTACAGCAGAAATTCACCACATGGAAACCCAAAATAAAATTAGGCAGACGCCACAACACGCTGAAAAGCTTTTCACTCTCCGACAACGCCTTAGATGCAGTTTACTCTCAGATTACGAGAAGAACCTCAAAAAAACCAAAGCGAGGTATTACTCACAGAACAATAAGGCCGGCAAGCTGCTGGCAGCTAGACTGAAGGCGCAATACCAAAAAGCCAAGATCCCATATCTGACAGATCCCCTCACCCAAATGAAAATAACACACCCCACAGACATTGCTAATCAATTTCGAGCTTTCTATGCTTCTTTATATAATTTGGAAAAAGACCCTTTCTCCCCACATCCGTCGGAAGTAGACATCCAAGCCTTCTTGCAAAAAATAAATCTACCTCATCTTTCTGAGACCCAATTGGCTAGTTTAAATGCACCGTTCTTAGAAAAGGAAATTTCTGATGTTCTTAAACTAATGCCCAACGGCAAATCCCCTGGCCCAGATGGACTTACCAATATGTACTATAAATCACTACAGGAAACATTATTGCCGTATATGTGTAGATTCTTTCAGAAAGCAATGGACTCTGGATCTTTGCCAGCCGAAAACCAAGCTGCCTTAATCGTCACCATTCCGAAACCAGGGAAAACTATAGATGCCCCTCAAAACTTTCGTCCTATCTCACTATTGAATGTAGACGTTAAAATATACGCAAAAATACTAGCTACGAGATTGGCCCCCCTACTACCCACACTGATCAAGGAAGATCAAGCAGGATTCATAAAGGGTAGACAGGCCTCAGACAATACTCGTAGAGTGCTAGGGATCCTACACATTATAGAACAATCAGAGATACCTTCGGTAATGCTAGCCCTAGACGCTGAAAAAGCGTTTGATCGTATCCATTGGGGGTATGCCTTTTCCACGTTGGGAAAGATGGGGTTCAAAGGCTGTATAATTGATGCGATCAAAGCTCTATATTCGTGCCCGTCAGCCCAAGTATATACTAACGGAGTGCTGTCTGATACTTTCCAAATTACAAACGGTACTAGACAAGGTTGCCCTCTATCCCCCCTGGTGTTTATACTATCTATGGAACCCCTAGCCCACATTCTACGAACACACACAAATATTCATGGTATATGTATTGATAACCAAATTCATACAATCTCCTTATATGCAGATGACATTATACTTTCCTTAGCCTCCCCAGAGGATTCCTTAGAAGCCACCTTAGATTGCATTCAGAAATTTGGACAAGTCTCACTATACAAATTAAATACCCAGAAGTCTCAAATATTACCACTAAACATTTCTCCCTCTGTACTCCATTTCCTTAAGTATAGATATCCATTTGACTGGAGAGATAAAGGCATCACATACCTGGGTATAACTCTAACAAAATCCCACAAGTCGTTATACAGATCTAACTATGAGCCCCTTTTACAAACAATCCAGGTTGAAATGGCTAGATTGCATAAATTTGAAGTGTCTTGGATAGGCAGGATTGCAGCCTTTAAAATGTTATTATTGCCTAAACTGTTATACCTGTTTAGAACGGTCCCAATAGCCGTTCCAAAATCCTTCTTTAAATGTATCCAACAAGCTATCATGAAATTTATTTGGTCTTTTCGCAAGCCACGTGTTGCAACACATATTTTGACCAGGGATAGAAGATCAGGGGGATTGGGTATACCAGATATTTATGCCTATTATGCTTCCACTTTGGTGGCACTTTTCAGTCCGGGTTGGGCGGCTGATCGCTCAGTGCCTTGGGTTCAAATAGAAACATCATATGTATATCCTTCTAGCTTGAAAGCCCTCATGTTTCTCGAGTTTTGGAACATAGCCACGCCTTCACAAGTATCCCCATTCACTAAAGCAGCCTTAGGATGTTGGTCCTATATACAACAACACTCCACTAATCGTACGCCTCTTACCAACTCACAAATTCCTTTAGAAGTATTGGAATTGGCCATTCCTCATTTAAATTTAAACAAATGGAAGTTGGGGGGAATCACCCAAATATCGCAGTTGTACTGTAATGATGTATTGAGCTCCTTTGAATATTTAAAGCTCTCATACTCCCTTCCAAGAAGCGATTTTTATAAATATCTACAGGTCAGACACTTTATATCAACCTTAAAAAATTTACATCCTATCTGTAATGTAAAACTTTTTAGCTTGCTGGCCAAACATACTAAGATACTTAAAGGGGTTTATGATACACTGTCAGGGCACACTGACTTTCGTAAAACTCACAATGTTTTATTATGGGAGCGGATGTTGGGTAAAACTTTTGGAGAGGAAGAATGGAGGAAAGCATATAACCAAATCCACAGGTCGTTGCAATGCAGCTCCCAGGTAGAAGCAGCTTTGAAAACCCATCTACAATGGTACTACACCCCGGATAAATTACATATCATGTTCCCAGATGTTTCAGAAACATGTTGGAGGAGTTGTGGCAATAGAGGCACGCTATTACATGTATTATGGGAATGTCCAGTAATACTAAGCTATTGGAAAGAGGTATTTGCTTTACTAGAGTCCTTGTTTGGAACACGGATTCCTGTATCCCCTCAATTAGCCCTACTGTTCTTAAATATGGAAGACATCCCTCCGAAAGATAGAATACTGTCATGTAAAATATTGGCTATGGCGAAGCTAGTTGTATCTAGGCATTGGAAGAGTGCTGATACACCCACTCAGGCGGAATTGTTGTTACTAATCAATTCTTCTTATGCTTATGAGAGAATAATTGCATATGGCAATCTTAGTTTTCCTAAATTTTCCAACGTCTGGAATTGCTGGATAACCAGCCCTCTATGCCACCAAATATAGCTCTTACACAAGCAACTAATACCATATTATTATTATCATTCTTCTTCATAAGAGACCTTTTGAAGATATACAAGCTGCTAGCGATGTTGTTGTTTTGTTATATTGTTGTACTGTTATACTATCTTACCGACACAAAGCTGTCACGATGAATAAGATGCTGTAATTTTGCTATATATATTTAACATGCTGCGACATGTAAATGATGCATCTACTCTTTCTGAAAAAATTAATAAAAATGATTGAACAGAAAAATATTATACAAATCGGCAGCCACTTGTCTCTATCAATCACTGATAGAGAAAAGAGGCTGCTGATTAAAAATAAAATAAAAAGCATTTCATACGTACCTGGTCGTTGTCTTGGTGACGAGTCCCTCTTCTTCCTCCAGTCCGACCTTCTTTTCTGACGCGGCAGCCTGTGATTGGCTGCAGAGGCCTCTGTAGCCTGTGATTGGCTGCAGAGGCCTCTGCAGCCCGTGATTGGCTGCAGCGCTCACATGGGCTGCATCATCATCAAGGAATGTCGGGCCGGATGTCGAGAGGGACGCGTCACCAAGGCAACGGCCAGGAGACCGGACTGGAGGAAGCAGGGAGTTCCCGGTAAGTATGAACAGGTACTGTGATCGGTAGTCACTGTCCAGGGTGCTGAAACAGTTACTGCCGATCAGTTAACTCTTTCAGCACCCTGAAGAGTGACTATTTACTGACGTCGCCTAGCAACGCTGCCGTAATGACGGGTGCACACATGTAGCCACCAGTCATTACAGGGCCTCATGCACACGACCGTAAAAACACCCGTTATTACGGGTCGTAATTACGACCCGAAATAGCGGGCCCATAGACTTCTGTTAGCCACGGGTACCTCCCCGTTTTCTCACGGGAAGATGCCCGTGCCGTTAAAAAGATAGAACATGTTCTATTTTTTTATTTTACGGGCCGTGCTCGTAATTACGACTCGTAATTACGAGCACGGCCGGCCACGGGCAGCCGGCCGCTTTTGTGAGCCGTGCTGTCATTATAAGGGTATGTTCACACGACAGCGTCCGTTACGGCTGAAATTACGGGGATGTTTCCGCCTGAAAACATCCCCATAATTTCAGCCGTAACGGCATATGCAGGCGCTTGAACGCAGCGTCCATTACGGACGTAATTGGCGCTATTTTTCATTGGAGTCAATGAATAACGGATCCAATTACGGCCAAAGAAGTTACAGGTCACTTCTTTGACAGCGGCGCGTAAATTACGCCTCGTGTGAACAGACAAATGTCTGCCCATTGATCACAGCAGCACAGAATCTGCACGCTCCTCTAATGAAATACTCTGTGCTGCTGTGAACTCTGCTCTTACCATTACGTAGCTCAGTCTGTTACCTCTCCTCCATCCTCAATAACACCTTCACATGATTTGCAAGTCACCACCCCGCACAAGATCCGCACGCTCATCTCCTGAAATACTCTGTGCTGCTGTGAACTCTGCTCTTACCATTACGTGGTGACTTGCCAATCATGTGAAGGTGTTCTTGAGGACAGGAGTGGAGGAGAGGTAACAGACTGAGAGCTACGTAATGGTAAGAGCAGAGTTCACAGCAGCACAGAATATTTCAGGAGAGGAGCGTGCAGATTCTGTGCTGTTGTGAACTTTGCTCTTACCATTACGTAGCTCAGTCTGTTACCTCTCCTCCACTCCTGTCCTCAATAACACCTTCACATGATTGGCAAGTCACCACCCCGCACAAGATCCGCACGCTCATCTCCTGAAATACTCTGTGCTGCTGTGAACTCTGCTCTGACCATTACGTGGTGACTTGCCAATCATGTGAAGGTGTTCTTGAGGACAGGAGTGGAGGAGAGGTAACAGACTGAGCTACGTAATGGTAAGAGCAGAGTTCATAGCAGCACTGAATCTGCACGCTCATCTCCTGAAATACTCTGTGCTGCCTTAAACTCTATGGACAGGACAGGATCCTGTTTCTTTTAAATGCTGCACTGTAGCGCAGCCTTATATAGTGGATCGAGCGGGTTCCACAGCAGCATTTAAAAGAAACAGTGTGTGTGTTTGTGTATGTGTGTGTTTGTGTATATATGTGTGTTTGGGTAAGTGTCTTTGTCTGTTTTTGTTTTTATATGTGTGTTTGTGTATATATGGGTGTGTTTGTGTATATGTGTTTGTGTATATGTTTGTGTATATGTGTGTGTGTGTGTGTATATATGGGTGTATTTGTGTATATGTTTGTGTGTAGATGTTTGTGTGTGTTTGTATATGTGTGTGTGTTTATGTGTGTGTGTTTGTGTATATATGGGTGTGTTTGTGTATATGTGTATATGTGTGTGTTTGGGTATGTGTGTTTTTGTTTGTATATGTGTGAGTTCGTGTATATGTGTGTGTGTGTGTTTGTCTGTTTATGTGTGTGTGTGTGTGTTTGTGTATGTGTTTGTGTATGGTTGTGTGTGTGTGTGTGTTTGTCTGTTTATGTGTGTGTGTGTGTGTGTGTGTGTGTGTGTGTGTGTGTGTGTATATCTTGTTGTGTTTGTGTATATATGTGAGTGTTTGTGTATGGTTGTTTGTGTGTGTGTGTGCGTGTATATATGTGTGTAGGTGAGTAGAAGTATTGGTATTGTTCACATTGATAACTGTTTTTTTATGTTGTTGCAGATTTTGATGTACCGATTGGACTACGTCTTCGATTCGTTGGACTACTGCGTAGATCTACGTTTTTTCAAATTTTAATAAAATGGTTAACGAGGGTTTTGTTGTGGATTTCTTATTTCAATAAAAAAGAATTGTCTTTGTGTTTTTTTTTAAACTTTATTAGTGCCTAGATAATGGCAGTTGGCTGATTGACAGCGTCCATTATTAAGGCGGGGCTTAGTGTTAGCCGGTGCAGAGGCTAGCACTAACCACCCATTATTACCCCGGTACCCACCACCACCAGGGGTGCCGGGAAGAGCCAGGTACGATCCAGTACCCGACCATCTGTTGTGATGGTCGGGTACTGGGGCGGCCGTAGGCTGGTATTATGAGGCTGGGAAGGGCCAAAAACAGTGGACCTTCCCACCCTTGTAATGCTAGGCTGCTGCTGCTGTGTTGTATCGGGCTGGTTATAAAAATGGGGGGGACCCCCACGTCGTTTTTTGTTTTTTTCAATTTAACAATAGACGGGTCCCCCACATTTTTAATAACCAGCCATATACAAGGCCGCAGCAGTCTGGCATTACATGGGTGGGAAGTGCCACTGGTTTTGTCCATTCCCAGGCTAATAACACTGTTGTATGTGGCTGGTTATGATAAATTGGGTGGAACCCCATGTCTTTTTAAAAAAAATATTAAAATAAATCAATAATTAAAAAAAATGACGTGGGGTCCCCCCCACTTTTATAACCAGCCAGATACAACACAGCAGCAGCAGCCTAGCATTACAAGGGTGGGAAGGTCCACTGTTTTTGGCCCTTCCCAGCCTCATAATACCAGCCTGTGGCCGCCCCAGAGCCCGGCCATCACAACAGATGGTCGGGTACTGGATCGTAACTGGCTCTTCCCGGCACCCCTGGTGGTGGTGGGTACCGGGGTAATAATGGTGGTTAGTGTTAGCCTCTGCACCGGCTAACACTAAGCCTCCCCTTAGTAATGGATGTTGTCACTCAGACAGCGGCCATTACTAAAGTGGTAGTAATAAAATTTGAAAAGAAAAAGACAAAGATATAGATAAAATATTTTATTGAAATAAAGCACCCCCAACACAACCCTCATTAACCATTTTATTGTAGGAAAAAAAAAGTCCTCTAAGTAGTCCTCGAAACCGACGTAGTCCAAACACCAAAACTGTAAAAAAAATTTAAAAAAAATTAAATAAAACATGTCGTAGGCTTAGATTTAGTTTCATGTGTGATACTGACTGTTATACCATGTATAGAAGCCTGCCGCGAAGTTGACTTAGATACAGGGCTCCAGCAGACAGTATCATACATGGCCATACAGACATATATACAAACAAACATACATGCAAACATACATACATACATATATACAAACATGCAAATATATACATGCAAATATACATACACACATGCACATATATACATACATGCCAACATAAATGCACATATATACATACATACATGACAACATACATACATACATACAAACTCTTTGCTAAAACCGAAAAATGGGTGTTTGGGGTGCAGGAGATACCATTTTTGGGTCAAATCCTCACGCCTTCCATCCTGAAACTAATGGCCAAACTGAGAGGACTAATCAGTCTGTGAAACTATACTTAAGGTGTTTTATCTCAGACTGTCAAGATGATTGGGTCTCCTTCATTCCCCTCGCCAAATTTTCCCTTAAAAACCGGGTCAGTAGCTCGTCGGGGGTTTCCCCCTTCTTCTGTAATTTTGGGTTTAATCCACGGTTCTCCTCCGTTTCACCTGGTGGTTCCAACAATACCGAGGTAGATGTCGTTCATCGGGAACTGTGCACAGTCTGGGCCCAGGTTCAGAAGAACCTTGAGGCGTCCCAGAGCATCAAAAAGACTCAGGCAGATAAAAGACGTTCAACTAACCCTCTGTTTGTGGTCGGGGATCTGGTGTGGCTCTCTTCTAAAAATTTGCGCCTTAAAGTTCCGTCCAAGAAGTTTGCTCCCCGGTATATAGGGCCGCACAAAATTATTGAGGTCCTCAACCCTGTCTCCTTCCGGCTGGAGCTACCCCCGTCTTTTCAGATACACAACGTGTTCCATGCCTCCCTCTTGAAAAGCTGCTCCCCGTCCTTGGCTACATCGAGGAAACCTCCGGTCCCTGTTTTCACTCCGGATGGGGTAGAATTCGAGGTAGCCAAGATTGTGGACAGCAGGATTGTCCAAGGCTCCCTCCAGTACCTGGTCCATTGGAGAGGATACGGGCCTGAGGAGAGGACTTGGGTACCCGCCCAGGATGTTCACGCCGGTATATTGCTCAGCAAGTTCCATCTTCGGTTAACCAACAAGCCAGGCCCACCTAGGAAGGGTCCAGTGGCCCCTCATAAAAAGGGGGGTACTGTAAAGGGTTTGCCAGACACAGGTTCTGTGTCGATGCCCGGGGTTAATCAGCCTTCATCAGCTCCAAGGTCTGCTCGAGTGATGCGATCTCTTACTACTCAGGCTGGCAGGCTGAGGAGAGGGAGAACCTATCACAGCCTGGCCTGACGGTTGTAGCTCCCTCCCTTGGTCTATTTTTACCCTCACTTGCAGCATGTTCCTTGCCTGTGATATTCTGGTTTCCTGGCTCTGCGCTTCTTGCTATTTACCTTAGTGACCGCTGTTACTTATTAACCCTGGCTTGACTGACTATTCTCCTGCTCTGATTTGCTACTTCGTACTCTCCTGGTTTGTCTCGGCTCGTTCACCACTGCCTGTTGCGCACGGTGTTTCCGTGGGCAACTGCCCCTACCTCCCCCTTTATCTTCTGTGTGCCCTTGTCTTGTGTTGTCTGTCTTGCACTTATTGAGCATAGGGACCGTCGCCCAATTGTATGCCAACTCTTAGGACGGGCCGTGCAAGTAGGCAGGGACTGAGTTTCGGGTAGATTAGGGCTCACCTGTCTGTCTCCCTACCCCGTTTCATTACACTATGGCACCTGATAGCTCTGCTACTTGATAGGAGACAGCGGCTCAGCAGACAGTATCACATATAATATGCTTAGATACAACGGCTTAGCAGACAGTACCACACATGCTAGGCCCAATTAGAAGGTTAATTGTGAAAAAATTTCTTATGGTGTTTTTCGATAAAGGTCACTTGAACTGGTATCATTTAAACAGTTAACCGATGAATGGCGCTGTTTATGTGTAATTTACCCTGCGGACTAATGTACCATATAATGTATTACATTTTTATTTTTTTTTAAAAACCTACATTTTGTGGGGTGAATTGAAAAAAACCTGTAATTCCGCCATTTCTGTTTTGATTTTACAGTGTTCATCGGGCGGCATGAATTGCATGATAACTTGATTCTGCGGGTCGTTACGATTATGGCGATACCAAATTTATATAGTTTTATTTTTTACAAAATAATTTGTTTTTGTGACGCTGCATTCGAAGATGAACTGCATAGTTTTTCAATGCAACAGCACTTCATAGGGTGGGAAGGGGTTAAAACCCACTCTCTGAAGCCCCCCTTCAAGATACATTTCAACTAATCTGGTCCCCATGGCAGAAATCTGTCTTTCCATCTGGCACCTCCAGCAGACTCCTTTCAGTCTAGTTTGATTTCTTTTACCTCAGAGTTCCTCTTTTTACCTTTTTTTAATTTCTTCTTTCCCTCTCCCCTTCTTCTCCTTCTCCCCCCACTTTTTTAGAACTATTTCTAACAGGAGCTGTGCAGGTTTAGAAAAATATGTCTGCTTTCTTCCAAAAACAGCACCACACCTATCCACAGGTTGTATCTGGTATTGCAGGTTTGCTCCATTGAAGTGAATGGTAATGAGCTGTAGTACCACACACAACCTATGGACAGGTGTGGTGCTGGTTTTTGGAGAAAGCAGACAAGTTATCTCATCCTGGACAACCCTTTGTCATGGATAGTTCTTGTGCGGAGATGCTCCCTGCATTATCCCTTTTCCTTTATGGCCTCTGATATGTTCTATTCAGCTTTATGGCCTCTGTGTTAAGTACACTGCCAGTCAGTAAAGGGTTAACACTTCAGACCACTGTGGGTGACGTCACAATGTATGAGTTGTGCAGTGGTAATAAACTCCTGTAGTAATGATGATGAAGGTGCTGATGTCATAAATACAAATGTTTATGACATAAAGAAGATTCCATATTAGAAGGTTTTACTGCCACATTCAGCGCCATATTGGATGGGACTGAGGACCTTGAGCTTGACTTCCCCACCAATACCGACCTGATGTAATTTGGAGGTTCTAGCAGGGAAACCCTTCACCCCAGACCACTTCTTCATCACAGTCATGCCATCCTCTTCATACGGGTTGTCTGTAATAGAGGGGGGTTTCCAGCAGGAGATCCCCCTCTATTAGCCGGAGCGGAGACAGGTGCTACAAGGAAGTATCTGGAGGACCCGTCTCATCCGTGGATCGCCCATTCATTTTAATGGGTGCCCAGGAAGAGAGACATCCGCCTAGCCAACCAGATCAGCCGATTTATGTGTTTTATGTTGTTCGTTCATTGTATTGTCTTTCCTTGAAAATCTGAGAAAACGTACAAATTCTGTTACAAATGATATTTTGGCACCTTCTAAGCCCAGAGGAAGGGCAATCCTCCAGCCATGGTTTCCCTAGAGGTTTCCCCCACAGGGGGTTTTTCCTTTCCTGCGTGCTGGAGGGTGACTCTTCGTGAGTCGGAGGTTTGCCATTTTGGGTTTGGTCATATAATATAATAAAAGTTTTGACCATTTAACACCCAATTATAATGTTTTGTGTCTTTATTTTGCATTCTTTGGTTTGGTGATTGGGATTCTGGGTCTATCACATATCACAAAATCATAAGGCCGGACATCTACTTCCCACACTGACATAGAATGGAGACAACAAGCGTTGCTGCACAATTAAGTGTACACATCCTTACATTAAGATATTGTATTACGGTCTGTAGCCTTTGGGGGAATATATTAACCTTTCTACAACAGTTTACTAGCGTAGAAAATTCACAAAATGCGCAAATGTCGACATTTTTGGGGGCAAAAAATGGGCGGGGCTTAGCAGAAATGGCCAACAATTTTACTATAATTTACGCCAGTAACTGATGTCAATTATAGCAGAAATCTATATGTATAATGCGGCCCAGATTTATCTCTGGGGGGCGTAACAAGGCAAATGTACAGCAGGCCGCAGCACGTAGAAAGTACTGATGACAGGCCGCGTTGCAACTAAAAGATGCGACACATTTATTAAGAGTCATTCGCCTTCGCCTGTTAATAAATGTGTTGCATCTTACTCCAGCAAACTGTTTAATAGGACTGGTGTATGAAACACCAGTATTAAAGGGAATGCGTTGCTAGAAATTATGACAAATAGCTGCCCCCATACAGTTTAATGCCCCCTTAGCTACCTCTAGTACCAGTGCACACATATAAAGCGCCAGTGCCCATATAGATAGTGTCACACACAGTGCCCATGTAGATGGTGCCACCCCCCTCCCCCAGGGATTCCACTCCAGGAGGAGCCCCTGCCATCACTGTCCATATATGGACAGTGACGTAAGGCATTCCCTATAGGAGCAGAATCCCTGTCCAGAGCGTCGGCCACGCTGTGGCCAGGGATTGCACTCCAGGAGGAGCCCTTGATGTTACTGTACATATATGGACAGTGACATCAGGGGTTCCGCCTAGGAGCGGAATCCCCGGCCAGACCATCAGCAATGCAAAGGCAGTGGATTCCGCTCCAGGAGTAGTCCCCGACGTCAATGTACATATATGAATAGTGAGATAAGGGGCTCCGCACTTAAAGTAGCGCTGTGCCCGGGAATTCCTCGGTGAGTGGTACTAATACAGAAGCAGGGAGCTGACGATCCCTTACATTAGCATCGGATTCAACTGGATCTGCATCCTGAGGACGCAGATACAGTTGACACCAAGACATACCACCGGCCGCTTGGGACAGCGTAAGGGCATGACCACACATGGCGGAATTCCTCCGCAACTGTCCGCATCGATGCCGCACAGAATCTGCGTTGCAGATTCTGCAGCGGATCTGCACAAAATGTGCAGTACATTGATGCGGACTAGCTGCTGCAGACTGCGGGAAAAGTGCTTCCCTTCTCCCTATCAGTGCAGGATAGAGAGAAGGGACAGCACTTTCCCTAGTGAAAGTAAACGATTTTCATACTTACCGGCCGTTGTCTTGGTGACGCGTCCCTCTTTCGGCATCCAGCCCGACCTCCCTGGATGACGCGCCAGTCCATGTGACCGCTGCAGCCTGTGCTTGGCCTGTGATTGGCTGCAGCCGTCACTTACACTGAAACGTCATCCTGGGAGGCCGGACTGGAGACAGACGAAGGGAGTTCTCGGTAAGTATGAACTTATATGTTTTTTTACAGATACATGTATATTGGGATCGGTAGTCACTGTCCCGGGTGCAGAAACAGTTACTGCCGATCGCTTAACTCTTTCAGCACCCTGGACAGTGACTATTTACAGACGTCTCCTAGCAACGCTCCCGTCATTACGGGAGCCCCATTGACTTCCTCAGTCTGGCTGTAGACCTAGAAATACCTAGGTCCAGCCAGAATGAAGAAATGTCAAGTTAAAAAAGCAAGACGCATCCGCAGCACACATGACATGTGCATGACAGCTGCGGACTTCATTGCGGAACTTAGAATCTCCATTGAAGTCAATGGAGAAATTCCGCCATGAGTCCGCCACTGCTCCGCAACAGACAGAGCATGCTGCGGACACCAAATTCCGCTCCGCAGCCTATGCTCCGCAGCGGAATTGTACGCATCGTGTAAACGAACACTGCTAAATTAAAGTGAAAGTCAATGGAGAAACGGCTCCGCTGCGGATTAACGCTGCGGAGTGTCCGCAGCGGAATTTAAGTGGAATTCCGCCATGTGTGAACCCGCCCTAACACCGCCCGGAATCCTGGACTGTCCCGCTGTATCCGGGACGGTCAGGAGGTATGCAGTAATTAGGACCATGCACATGCGCAGATTCCACAGTAAATGCTTGTTCATGAGCCTGCAAAAGAGGAGCTGCTCAGTTTGCCATTAGGGTGATGACTGACGGATAAGGCCTCGTTCACATCTGCAGTATTGTCTCTGGTAAAATCACGGCCCCCCTCCTGACGGAAAGCCAATGGAATCCACTAAAGTCAATGGGTTCTGTCAGCAGGTGGCGGTGTCCGTTGTGCGACTGAACCGTTGCTTCCATTATTCCTTTGTTCTGCACCACTGACGGAGCAGAACAACGAAATACACCAACGCAGGTGTGAACAGGGCCTTAGAGAGATAACTGAATACAGCAGCTGGCCATAAACTGAAATACTCTGCAGGTACAGAAGACAAATGGTAGACCAATTAGAAATGTGATTTATATTGTACAATACATACAAGGCAATTTAAAAAAAAAAACAGTGCAAAGGTGTACATAGCCTTTAAGCAATCAGGAGGCATATTTTCAGGTTCTGCTGGACTTCTCCCATATACCGGCGTTTCAGGCATCCTATTGGTCCACGGTGTCCTCAATGCCCACCCCATTTAGTTCTTGTTTAGCCACAATGCCCGCACGCCACAGCAAGCTGACAGTGCCCGCCCTAATGGTATATACAGGGGTGATGGAGATTTTATACCGAGATAATGGTGGGCTGGTACATACACGGATAATGGTGGTTATATATGGGGATGATGGCTGGTATATACAGGGATGATGAGAGTCCCTTATATAACCCCCATATTCCCTGTATATTACCCCCAAAAGGAGAGATCAGCAGCACATCGCAGTCCAAAACTCATGGAAAACTATTTTATGTTTCACCCATCCCACCCATCGCTGGATGTGGGTATACTAGGACACATGACTAATATGATAATATTTTAATTAAGAATTGTACATCCTAGTACAATAGCTAAAGAAAATTAACTTATGAGGTTTAGAGTTAGTTATATGTCAAAATTTTGATCTAAGGTATGCGCACCGTGACGGGCAGTAGTCATGTAGACTGAACGCTTCCATGATTTGAATACGCTGTGACGTGGCACATTGGGTCACGTGAACGTGGTATACAGGTTACATCAACACTTTCATGACGTATCTTGTGGTTCGCGCTTGGGCATTAGAGATGAAAAAGACTGGAAGTCAACATGGCGTTCTGGGCCGGATGAAGAAGAAAAGAGAACATGAATGACTCCAATCTGAGAAGATGTCCCCTGTGAGTCACTGAATTTCACTGCACTGTATTCACTTACACTACCGTTCAAAAGTTTAGGGTCACCCAGACAATTTTGTGTTTTCCATGAAAACTCACACTTATATTTATCAAATGAGTTGCAAAATGACTAGAAAATTTAGTCAAGACATTGACAAGGTTAGAAATAATGATTTTTATTTGAAATAATAATTTTCTCCTTCAAACTTTGCTTTAGTCAAAGAATGCTCCATTTGCAGCAATTACAGCATTGCAGACCTTTGGCATTCTAGCTGTTAATTTGCTGAGGTAATCGGGAGAAATTTCACCCCATGCTTCCAGAAGCCCCTCCCACAAGTTGGATTGGCTTGATGGGCACTTCTTGCGTACCATACGGTCAAGCTGCTCCCACAACAGCTCTATGGGGTTGAGATCTGGTGACTGCGCTGGCCACTCCATTACAGATAGAATACCAGCTACCGGCTTCTTCCCTAAATAGTTCTTGCATAATTTGGAGGTGTGCTTTGTGTCATTGTCCTGTTGTAGTATGAAATTGGCTCCAATCAAGTGCTGTCCACATGGTATGGAATGGTGTTGCAAAATGGAGTGATAGCCTTCCTTATTCAAAGTCCCTTTTACCTTGTACAAATCTCCCACTTTACCAGCACCAAAGCAACCCCAGACCATCACATTACCTCCACCATGCTTGACAGATGACGTCAGGCACTCTTCCAGCATCTTTTCAGTTGTTCATAAGAGGCTGGACGCAGCACGAAGGGCTTCAGAGGGAAACCTCCATGACAAGACATAGTAGGGAAAGGGTTAATTTAGTGTGAGAAGGAGGGAGTAGTAGGGGGAGGTAGAAGAGGGGTAGGGAGGAGTCAGGGGACGTTACCAGTCTTCCCGCTGTTTTCGGCATTGAGCCGGAAGCAGCGGGAGGAAGAACAAGCAAAAGTGACAAGCTCCCTCTGCTACCGCGCTTACTTCTTACCTGGCCATGTCGGAGGTCGGCATGTTAGAGCAGCTGCGTGCGGCAGCTGCATTCCACCGTCCCGGGTGGTTGGAGGAGACCGTGGCTGCACTGTCCAGGATCCCGGAGGCTAACTCGCCTCCACGCCAGGTCCGGCGCTCAGGGTCAGTAGCTCTGAGGGACAGGCTCCCCTCCCCCGGCCCCCTCCCTAGTGCTAGTACTGTGGCGGCGGGGGGGGGGGGGGAGTTGGCAACCCGTGATCCTGCTCGTATGAAGCAGAGAGCGTCGTCGGGGGCGGCGGTGGCTCAGGCCGGTTCTCCCCGTCGCTCCCGGCGGTCCCGCCCACCAGAACACCTCAGCCCAGAGGTAGTCACGGCGTCGCAGGGGGAGCCCTTCAAAGGACGCTGCAGGCCAGGCAGCTGGGAGGGCCGCCTCTTCCCAGGCCCTGCGTCCTGGCAGGAATCCCCAGCCGCGACAAGGTCCGGCGGTACACAGGGGGTCGCAGGCCGGGCTCCCTGTCACCCCTCCTCCATCGGACGTAATATCCAGAGAGCAGCCCACGGCCGCCCCGCATGGTGATGTTCCGGCCAGGGGGCAGGCTTCCTTGAGACCTTCAGGGAGGACGCCTAGATCATCAGCGGAGACGAGGCAACAGGTCCGGTCGGAAGTCTGGGTCCCTGCGGTCGGGCGGCAGGTGGCCGGCCCATCTGTCAGCATGTTGTTGTCCCCGTGTAGGAGATGTCGGTGGGATGGCCAGTCGTCGGCGAGAGAGGATCTGGAGGATGGCGAATTGGACGATTTTCGGCGAGGTCAGGATTTTCCGGCTGACGGGAACACAGCGCCTGGGCAGCCCGGTGAGTACGTAACTCCTTCTTTGCCGTATCCAGCGATTTTTATGTCGGGTGTTGGGGGGGGCAGCAAGCACGGCATCGGCTGCCGGTAGCGGCGCGGTCGGGCGTGACGGCGCTGGCTTAGCGGATTTAGTGTGTTGCTTGCGGGAGTTGGTCGGGTGCTTAGAGAGGGCTGCGGCGCCTGTAGCTACGGCGGGGTCCCCGGCGGTAGTTTGGGAAGGTCCTCGTGAGGTTGGAGTGTTACAGTCGCGTCCCGGGGGTTGTGGAAGGGTTGGCGGCGTCTAAGGAAGCGGTCGCGGTGTCCGTTCAGACTGAGGCGCAAAAAGATGGTGATCGGGTGCGGCTTGACGATCGTGCTCGTGGCGAGGTGTATGTATGCTTCGAGGGTCCGTTAGGGGCACACCTAAAACAGGAGGTCCGCGAGCTGATCTGGAAGGACGAGTACGTGGAGATTTTTTCTCTTCTGCCGCTTGCAAAATTCAATTTGGATAAAGGCAAGCGGGACGAGAGTAAGAAGGAGGAAGAGGAACGTAGGCGGTATAGGCTTATCCCGCAGACGTTCGTCAATTGGTCGCAAGCGTTTGCCATTTTAGCCAGCGTGATCGGAGAGAAGGTGCCTGAAGATTGCTCGGCGTTATTTTGCTATTTTGATGCCATTGGGGAGGCTCATAGGGCATACGGGGGTCAGGCGTGGTTGCGGTACGATGAGCAATTTCGCCAGCGAAAGGCGGTTCGGCCGGCGATTCGGTAGGACCAGAAGGATGTTGCGCTTTGGTTGAGGGTGACGGCTCCGGTGAAGCAGTCCTTTCCCGGGAGCATTGGCCAAGGAGGTCAGTCTAGCCAGGCCGGGCAAGGTTCAGGGGCAAAACTGGGATTCTGCTGTCAATTTAATGATGGCCAGTGTAAGTTCGGGGCCACATGTAAGTTCAAGCACGTGTGTTCAGAATGTAATGGTTCATCCCACGGGGCTGCCAAGTGTATGTGGAAGAAGCGGTCAGGGAACCAGTCCTCCTCGGCTGGTCAAGGGGTTGTCGCCGGTGAGGGTGGAAAGGATGGTCCCGTATCTAAATGAGTATCCAGATAGGGTTGCGGCCAAGTTAATTTATGAAGGGTTTCGTGTTGGTTTCGTTATACCTCCGCCTCCTTATGAGGTTCTGGTGACGCGGCGCCAGGGCCGCCATCAGGGGGGTATTAGGGGTAGTGGTGTGAGGGGCCCGGCCAAACCTAATTGAAAGGGGGGCCCGGCAACTGCCTCGACATTCTTTTGGTAGGAAAAAACGGGCCCCTGCAATGGGGCCCGTTTTTTTCACCAAAAGAATGTCGAGAGCTGCTGCTGCTGCTGCGGGCCCCCTCCCCTCGTCATGGGGGGCCGTCAAACCGTCCGCCCGCGCGCGCGCACCCGATCGCGCGCACAATGAAACTCCCGCGCGTGCGCACTCGCGAGCGCGCATCCACGAACGGCCGCACTGGAGACCGCCCGCGCGCGCACCCGCGATCGGCCGCGCGCGCACCCGCGAACGAAGCGCGCGCACCCGCGACCGGCCGCGCGCGCAGCCGCGGACACACATGGACAAAACTTACCTGGAGCCTGGCTGGAGGTGAAGGACTGGACGTCTGGACCGAAGACCTCCCCTGGAAGACATCGCCGGAAGAGGACTGGAGTGGGAGCAGCTCTTCTGACACAGTGAGTAAATTATCTCAAAGTGTTGTTTATGTATGGCCCTGTTCACACAGTATTTTGCAGGCAAAAAAAAATCTGCCTCAAAATTCCTTAAAGAATTTTGAGGCAGATTTTGACCTGCCCACACTATCTTGCCGCGTTTTTTTGCTGCGTTTTTTGCTCGCGGCGATTGAGGACAGCAGACAAAAAACGCAGTGAAAAATGCATTTTCTGCCTCCCATTGATTTAGATGGGAGGTCAGAGGCGGAACCGCAGCATGAAAGGACGTGCTGCTTTTTCTTTTTTCCGCGACTGGCTCCCATTGATTTCAGATTAAATCAATGGGAGGCGGTTTTGGAAGTTTTTTGGTGCTGATTCTGACGCAGTGTCCGAGTCAATATCAAGGCCCAAAAACTCTGTGAACTGGGCCTTATTGTTAGGGCTTATTCAGACGAACGTGTAATACGTCCGTGAAACGTGTGTGATTTTCACGCGCCTTGCACGGACCTATGTTACTCTATGGTGCCGTGCGGACTGTCAGTGATTTTCACGCAGCGTGTGTCCGTGTGTCCGTTGCGTAAAACTCACGACATGTCCTATATTGGTGCATTGTTCGCGCATCACGCACCCATTGAAGTCAATGGGTGCGTGAAATTCACGGCCAGCACTTCCGCAGCCGTATAAACTATGAATGAAATTAGAAAAGCACCACGTGCTACAAACATACAAACAGAGTGTCATAATGATGGCGGCTGCGCGAAAATCACGCAGCCGCGCATCATACGCTGCTGACACACGGAGCTGTTATGGACCTTTTGCATGCGCAAAACGCCACGTTTTTTGCGCGTGCAAAAAGCACACGCTCGTGTGAATCCGGCCTTAGGGTAGGAACACACTAGGCATGAACACTGCGGATTTTATGCAACACATTTTATTGTGGATAATCCGTAGCGTATCACAGTCGCAGCAGAGGGGGTGAGATATGAACAAATCTCATCCACACGCTGCAAAAATAATGGACCTGCAGTGTGACTTTTTGGCTTTTTAAGTCGCATGTCAATGTATTCTGTGGAATCGCCGCTCCTCTGTTGCGGAAATGCTGCGGTTCTGCCGCAAAAATCACACAAGAGAAGAAAAAAAAGGTACTTTTTTAAATTGAAAAAGTTTAGACTTGCCCCGGCCGTAGTTCTGGTGACGCGATCCTCTATTCTTAGCGTAGCCCCGCCTCCTGTCATGACGTTTCATCCCATGTGACTGATGCAGCGGTCACATGGTCTACAGCGTCATCCCAGGAGGCGGGGCTACGTTCAGAAGAGAGAGATGCGTCACCAGGACTACGGCCCTGGCAAGTCTAAACTTTTTTTCCCTGCAGGATTCCCGCAGCGGACATGCCTCACGAAACCTGCGCCGCTATTTGGTGCGGTTTTGCTGGCAGAATTCCCTGCGGCCTCCGGGGCGGATAAGCTGTGGAGTTTTACTCAGCATATCCGCCTAGTGTGTCCCTTATGATGTCGCTCCTGGAGCTGCTGCCGGTCTCTAAATAGGCAGTTGGTCCAGTAGAATTTGGAATTATTTTTTTTTGTGAACCAGCTTAAAAAAATACAAAACTTTTGTGTTAGGGCCTGTTCACATCACTGTTCGCTTCCGCTCCGGGGTTCCGTCTGAGGTTTCTGTCGGGTGAACCCCGCAACGGAAAGTGAAAGTGATAACATGATAGCACAGCTTCCGTTTCCATCACCATTAGCGCAGTCGACTGCGCTATTCCGTCCGAAAACCAGCCGGAATGGTGACGAACCACCGCTCCGGGGTTCCGTCTGAGGTTTCTGTCGGGTGAACCCCGCAACGGAAAGTGAAAGTGACAGCACAGCTTCCGTTTCAGTCACCATTGATCTCAATGGTGACGGAAACATCGCTAATGGTTTCCGTTCGTCACCATTCCGGCTGGTTTTCGGACGGAATTAATAGCGCAGTCGACTGCGCTAATGGTGATGGAAACGGAAGCTGTGCTATCACTTTCACTTTCCATTGCGGGGTTCACCCGACAGAAACCTCAGAAGGAACCCCGGAGCGGAAGCGAACAGTGATGTGAACAAACCCTAACACAAAAGTTTTGTATTTTTTTAAGCTGGTTCACAAAAAAAAATAATTCCAAATTCTACTGGACCAACTGCCTATTTAGAGACCGGCAGCAGCTCCAGGAGCGACATCATAAGGGACACACTAGGTGGATATGCTGAGTAAAACTACACAGCTTATCCCGGGAGCCGCAGGGAATTCCGCCAGAAAAACCGCACCAAATAGTGGCGCAGGTTTGGTGAGGCATGTCCGCTGCGGGAATCCTGCAGGGAAAAAAAAGTTTAGACTTACCCCGGCCGTAGTTTAGGTGATGCATCTCTCTCTTCTGAATGTAGCCCCGCCTCCTGGGATGACGCTGTAGACCATGTGACCGCTGCAGTCACATGGGATGAAACGTCATGACAGGAGGCCGGGCTGCGCTAAGAATAGAGGATCGCGTCACCAGGACTACGGCCGGGGCAAGTCTAAACATTTTTTATAAATTTAAAAAAGTGCCTTTTTTTTTTTTTTCTCATTTGTGATTTTTGCGGCAGAACCGCAGCATTTCTGCAACAGAGGAGCGGCGATCCCACAGAATACATTGACTGCGACTTAAAAAGCCAAAAAGCCACACTGCAGGTCCATTATTTTTGCAGCGTGTGGATGAGATTTGTTCATATCTCATCCTCTCTGCTGCGACTGTAATACGCTGCGGATTTTCCACAATCAAATGTGTTGCATAAAATCCGCAGTGTTCATGCCTAGTGTGTTCCTACCCTAAGGCCGGATTTACACAAGCGTGTGCTTTTTGCGCGCGCAAAAACGTGGCGTTTTGCGCTTGCAAAAGGTCCATAACAGCTCCGTGTGGCAGCAGCGTATGATGCGTGGCTGCGTGATTTTCGCGCAGCCGCCATCATTATGACACTCTGTTTGTATGTTTGTAGCACGTGGTGCTTTTCTGTTTTCATTCATAGTTTATACGGCTGCGGAAGTGCTGGGCGTGATTTTCACGCACCCATTGACTTCAATGGGTGCGTGATGCGCGAACAATGCACAAATATCGGACATGTCGTGAGTTTTACGCAGCGGACTCGCGCTGCGTGAAAATCACTGACAGTCCGCACGGCACCATAGAGTAACATAGGTCCGTGCAAGGCGCGTGAAAATCACACACGTTTCACGGACGTATTACACGTTCGTCTGAATAAGCCCTAACAATAAGGCCCAGTTCAGAGTTTTTGGGCCTTGATATTGACTCGGACACTGCGTCAGAATCAGCACCAAAAAACTTCCAAAACCGCCTCCCATTGATTTAATCTGAAATCAATGGGAGCCAGTCGCGGAAAAAAGAAAAAGCAGCACATCCTTTCTTGCCGCGGTTCTGCCTCTGACCTGCCATCGAAATCAATGGGAGGCAGAAAATGCATTTTTCGCTGCGTTTTCTGTCTGCTGTCCTCAATCGCCGCAGGCAAAAAACGCGGCAAGATAGTGTGGGCAGGTCAAAATCTGCCTCAAAATTCGGTGCGCGGTTCCAGGCGGTCGCCGGTGCGCATGCGCGGGAGTTTGCGGGTGCGCGTGATCGGTCGCACGGGCGGCGGTGTTTGACGGCCCGCATGCTACCCAGGGCCGCCATCAGGGGGGGTATTAGGGGTACTGATGTGAGAGGCCCGGCCAAACCTAATTGAAAGGGGGGCCCGCAGCTCATGACATTCTTTTGGTGAAAAAAACGGGCCCCATTGCAGGGGCCAGGTTTTTTTCTACCAAAGGCAAGTCGCGGCAGTTTGCCGGGCCCCCCTTTCAATTAGGTTTGGCCGGGCCTCTCACATCAGTACCCATAATACCCCCCCTGATGGCGACCCTGGGTACCATGATATAGTACTGGACGGAGTACCGTTAACAGGCGGTGCCACGGTAGGGGGGCCCAGAAAATGTAGCTGTAGGGGGCCCTGAAATTCCTGATGGCGGCCCTGCGCGGCGCAATCTTAAGTCGGCTTACTTGCATGCCGAGATCGTGTCGGAAAAACTGTTAAAAGAAGTTTCGTTGGGGCGCATGGCGGGGCCGTTTGTTGATCCGCCAATAAATGATTTAGTGGTGTCCCCATTGGGTATTGTGCCAAAGCGGGAGCCCCAAAAATTTCGTTTAATTCAGCATTTATCCTTTCCCAAGGGTTCGTCGGTGAATGATGGGATTGATCATGAGTTGTTCTCTGTAGTGTACACATCATTTGACAAGGCGGTGGGGCTAGTTCGCGCAGCGGGGCCCGGCGCGTTGTTAGCAAAAACCGACATTGAGGCGGCTTTCCGGTTGTTGCCGGTTCATCCAGAGAGCCAACGGCTGTTGGGTTGTTTTTGGAATGGGGCTTTTTATGTGGATAGGTATCTTCCTATGGGGTGTTCCCTTTCTTGCGCATATTTCGAGGCATTTAGTAGCTTCGTGGAATGGGTGACGAAGGGCGTAGCCGGGGTTGACTCTTTGATACATTACCTGGATGATTTTTTGTGCGTCGGCCCGGGGGGTTCGCCTATTTGCGGTAATTTGCTGCATTCATTGCAGAAGGTTGCGAAGGATTTTGGGATTCCCTTGGCGCCGGAAAAGACTGAGGGCCCGGTCTCTACCATTTGTTTTTTGGGAATTGAAATTGATTCGGTGGCAATGGAGTGTCGACTTCCTGTGGATAAATTAAGGTCATTGAGTCAGGAGGTACGGCGGGCTTGTAGGTTGAAGAAGATGACGTTGCGCGATCTCCAGTCTCTGCTGGGGAAGTTGAATTTCGCTTGCCGGATTATGCCGATGGGGAGAGTTTTTAGTAGACGTTTGGCGGCAGCAACGGCGGGGGTTCGGGCGCCACATCATTTTGTGCGGCTCAGGGAGGAGCATCGGGCTGATCTTCAGTTTTGGGATGATTTTCTTGGTCAGTATAATGGTTGCTCTCTATGGATGGCTCCAGCGCAGGATACGAGTGATTTCAATTTTTTTACGGATGCGGCTGGGGCAGGTGGTTTTGGTGCGTACGGGGGTGGTCCTTGGTGTGCAGGTAACTGGCCGGCTAGCTGGGTGTCCAGCGGACACACGCGGAATCTGGCCCTGCTCGAGCTGTTCCCTATCGTGGTTGCGGCAACCATTTGGGGGGACAAAGGCTCAGGGACAAGAAGGTCAGTTTTTACTGCGACAACATGGAGGTGGTGCTGGCCATTAATAACATCACCGCATCCTCTCCTTCAGTAGTTCAATTGTTGCGACATTTAGTTTTGGTGTGCTTGTCGTTGAACGCGTGGGTGGTCGCGGTGCATGTGCCGGGGGTACGGAATTGTATCGCTGATGCTCTTTCTCGCTCGCAGTGGGATCGATTTCGTCAATTGGCACCGGGAGCGGAGCACCTCGGTTTGGCTTGTCCGGAACATCTCTGGGATCTGGTTTCGGTCCCGTAGAACGATTGGTTGAAAGGTCATTGGCACGTACGACATGGAGTGCTTATTCTGCTTGTTGGAAGCAGTGGGAGGAGTGGGTAAGAGAGTTGGGTAACGTCAGCCCGGATCAAGACAGGTTGGTGGCACTTTTGTATTGGTTGGGGGACGCTTGGGAGGCGGGGTTTTCCCTGGCTAAGGTCAATCGTTTCGTTTCTGCACTGGCTTTTGGTTTTAAGTTGCAGGGTTTTCGGGATGTGTCTAAGGAATTTTTAGTAGGACAAGCTTTAAAGGGTCTGCGTCGAGGTAGGGTCGAAGCAGATCGTAGACAGCCCGTGTCTTTTGCTCTCCTCGGTTCTTTGGGCATATCGCTAGTGTCTGTCTGTCGTTCTTCGTCCGAGGTTGAGTTATTTCAGTTAGCATTTTCCTTAGCGTTTTTTGGCGCACTTCGAATTGGCAAGCTGGTTTCACCTAGTACCAAGCGGGCAGGGGGGTTGAGACTGGAGGAGGTGGGTCTATATGGGGATAGACTCGAGTTGTGGTTGCGGCGGTCAAAAACTGATCAAACGGGCAGAGGAAAGCGCATAGCTTTGTTTGCCCTCCCGGGATCGGCGATGTGTCCGGTCGCCTGTATGCATGCTTTTAAACCACAGGTGGGGTCGCCCGTGTTGCCGTTGCTACGTCACGAGAATGGGTCATTTTTGTCCAGATATCAATTTGGCGCAGTATTTAAGAAATGCTTGGTGGCGGTCGGAGTCGCTGCAGGCCCTTACTGATCTCACTCCTTTAGGATTGGCGCAGCAACCGAAGCGGGGCGCTGGGGGTTGGACGACGAGGGGGTGCGGCACATTGGCCGTTGGGAGTCCAACAGGTTTAGGTCCTACGTGCGCCCTCATTTGTTATGAGTCATGTTGTTATTTGTTGTTAAAAGTGTGTGTGCTGTATTTTTTCGTTTCAGATCAGCTCCCGTGCCTTGTGTGGTTGTTAGGACACTTTTACATGCATTGAGGGGCCTTGAGGGTGGACGTCCGCCCTGACGGCCGTCAGCTGCGCATTCCGCAGCAGGACGCGGTTTTGCATTGGCTGGGATTTAGAGGTATGTTGTGGAGACGGGTTTTAGCAGAGTTTCAGACATACTCTCGGCTGGATAAGGTTCCGGAAGTCCTGGTATTGCACGTGGGGGGAAATGATTTGGGGGTTCGCCCTTTTCGGGAGTTGGTGTGGGATATCAAACATGATATGTTGTGTTTGTGGGCATCTTATCCCGGCCTAGTGATAGTTTGGTCGGACATAGTTCCAAGGAAGCATTGGCGGCTGGCTAGGTCGGTGGATTAATAAGGCTCGCATAAAAGTGAATCGGGCAGTGTCCCGTTTTGTGGCCAAGAATGGGGGCATTTGTGTGCGGCACAGGGATTTGGAGTCAGGAGTAGGTAATTACTGGAGGAGTGATGGGGTGCATCTGACCAAGGTTGGGATTGATTTGTGGAGCCTGGCACTAGCAGAAGGAATTGAAAGGGCGTTGGTGGTGTGGCGGAACTCACAGGCTTAAGGTGGTCAAGGCCTGTTTCGCTGTGGCGGGGGGAGTCCTTGAGGTTGATCAGTACGAAATGGTGGGGGGGTCGCATTGGGGGTATGCGTCCCCCAAAAAAGGTACATGGTTTGAAGACTTCATAGGGTATTATCCCTTTCAAGTGGTCTTCTGGTGGTTGGAGCCATCTGCAGAGGTGAGCGGTGCCTCCGAGCTGGTTTACGGCTGGAGGTAAATTGTTGGTGGTGGTTGCAGATGGCTAACTCGAGGTAAAACATTTCTAAAAATGGCTTCAAGGACTTCCCCTGCTCGGATTAATGTTAATGTTAATTGTTATTTATGATACTGACCCATGTTGGGTCATGTGAATTATAGGAGGAATTCTCTGGTTGGATTCCTAATTAGTTATCCGAATTCTGTGGCCATTTCACATTCAACCTCGGTTGTCACGTGTCTTTTCTTAGAGGTAGGGGTGATAAAAGAAAGGATAAGTAGAAGGTTCAATAACACACGACTCTACTTAGGCAAGTCATGCGTCTCACAAATGTTCTTCTGTGTGATCCAAACACCTCAAACTTCGATTCGTCTGTCCATAACACTTTTTTCCAATCTTCCTCTGTCCAATGTCTGTGTGCTTTTGCCCATATTAATCTTTTCCTTTTATTAGCCAGTCTCAGATAAGGCTTTTTCTTTGCCACTCTGCCCTGAAGGCCAGCATCCCGGAGTCACCTCTTCACTGTAGACGTTGACACTGGCGTTTTGCGGGTACTATTTAATGAAGCTGCCAGTTGAGGGCCCGTGAGGCGTCTATTTCTCAAACTAGAGACTCTAATGTACTTGTCTTGTTGCTCAGTTGTGCAGCGGGGCCTCCCACTTCTCTTTCTACTCTGGTTAGAGCCTGTTTGTGCTGTCCTCTGAAGGGAGTAGTACACACCGTTGTAGGAAATCTGCAGTTTCTTGGCAATTTCTCGCATGGAATAGCCTTCATTTCTAAGAACAAGAATAGACTGTCGAGTTTCACATGAAAGCTCTATTTTTCTAGCCATTTTGAGAGTTTAATCGAACCCACAAATGTGATGCTCCAGATTCTCAACTAGCTCAAAGGAAGGTCAGTTTTATGGCTCCTCTAAACAGCAAAACTGTTTACAGCGGTGCTAACATAATTGCACAAGGGTTTTCAAGTGTTTTCTAATCATCCATTAGCCTTCTAACACAGTTAGCAAACACAATGCACCATTAGAACACTGGAGTGATGGTTGCTGGAAATGGGCCTCTATACACCTATGTAGATATTGCATTAAAAACCAGATGTTTGCAGCTAGAATAGTCATTTACCACATTAACAATGTATAGAGTGTATTTCTGATTAATTTAATGTTATCTTCATTGAAAAAAACTGTGCTTTTCTTTCAAAAATAAGGAAATTTCTAAGTGACCCTAAACTTTTGAACGGTAGTGTATATGGTCTGCAGAATGCCTGTGTAGGACTGATATCTGTCACTATATGGTGGGAATATTGGTCTTTGTTTTACTACACACGTTTTTAGTACACAATTAAGAGTGTTCACATTATTTCTATATAGTGGAAGTGTAGACCCCCAAGAATTATTTCCTTTGGTAGGTCCAAGGTACCTCAGTCAGACACTGAGTGTACACATCCTTGCATTAAAATATTGTATTACTGTCTGTAGCCTTAGAGGAGAATTTATTAACCTTGCTAAGCCGCTTATCTGGGATAGAAAAGTCCCAAAAGTCGCAATTTGCGGGAACGTTTTTGGTCAGTTTACGCTGCCTTTGGCACTTTTTTGAAAAGTGTGTGGTGCTTTGCTTTTGTATGCTCTGGGACGCCTCTAGTTTCTTCTGAACCTGGGCCCAGACTGTGGACAGTTCCCGATGAACGAGATCTACCTCGGGATTGTTGGAACCACCAGGTGAAACAGAGGAGAACCGTGGATTAAACCCAAAATTACAGAAAAATGGGGAGACCCCTGATGAGTGACTGACCCGGTTATTAAGGGAAAATTTGGCGAGGGAAATGAAGGAGACCCAATCATATTGACAGTCAGAGATAAAACACCTTAAATATTGTTCTAGAGACTGATTAGTCCTCCAGAACGGACCCCTAAATAAATATAGACCCAAGACTAGACCCCTAAATAAATACAGACCCCAGACCAGTTCCCTAAATAAATACAGACCACAGACCAGACCCCTAAATAAATACAGATCCAAGACTAGACCCCTAAATAAATACAGACCCAAGACTAGACCCCTAAATAAATACAGACCCAGACCAGACCCCTAAATAAATGCAGACCCCAGACCAGACCCCTAAATAAATACAGACCCCAGACCAGACCCCTAAATAATTACAGACCCCAGACCAGACCCCTAAATAAATACAGACCCCAGACCAGACTCCTAAATAAATACAGACGCTAGACCGGACCCCTAAATAAATACAGACCCCAGACCAGACCTCTAAATAAATACAGACCCCAGACCAGACCCCTAAATAAATACAGACCCCAGACCAGACCACTAAATAAATGCAGACCCCAGACCAGACCCCTAAATAAATACAGACCCCAGACCAGACTCCTAAATAAATACAGATGCTAGACCGGACCCCTAAATAAATACAGACCCCAGACCAGACCTCTAAATAAATACAGACCCCAGACCAGACCCCTAAATAAATACAGACCCCAGACCAGACCCCTAAATACATACAGACCCCAGACCAGACCACTAAATAAATACAGGCCCCAGACCGGACCCCTAAATAATTACAGACCCCTAAAACAATCCGATAGAATACCAACAGACAGAATTCAATAAAAAATAGTGCTCAAAGAGGTAATAGGTAATAAACTGTAAAGCATCGTTGCTGACTATATTACATGCACTATATTGAATCCTGAGTGAAAACCAAGATATACTTGGTGCATCGATCAACAATTTACATGAGATTAAACCAAGAAAATATGATCGACTTCAGCACACGATATTTGAAAAAATATACAAATTTTTATTAAATTACATACATGAGACAATTAAAAAGTAGAACAGGGGATGAGTCACACAACAAAAGACGTCAAAATCAGTGAAAAACCGGGTAAGAGTATAATGTCACTGTGTACATGTTACGTTATAACAGCAGAAGTGAAACATGCATATGATAAGATCGAGAAGTGATATTCAATTGAAATCAGGGCTGATTAGGGCCAAGTATGTCCAAAGATGACAAAAATATAGTCGTAATAAAATATAGTACTGGTAATGGAAGCGATATCTATGTAAGAGCAAAAAGTAAGTACGAATCGCAGATGTACAGCAGTACCATATCTCAGATAGATTGAAGTCAGTGGATGATCAAGAATAATAAGCAATCAGGGCCGATTGGGGCCAAGTATGTCCAAAGACGACAAGAAATATAGTCGTAAGAAAATATAGTACTGGTAATGGAAGCGATATCTATGTAAGAGCAAAAAGTAAGTACGAATCGCAGATGTACAGCAGTACCATATCTCAGATAGATTGAAGTCAGTGGATGATCAAGAATAATAAGCAATCAGGGCCGATTGGGGCCAAGTATGTCCAAAGACGACAAGAAATATAGTCGTAAGAAAATATAGTACTGGTAATGGAAGCGATATCTATGTAAGAGCAAAAAGTAAGTACGAATCGCAGATGTACAGCAGTACCATATCTCAGATAGATTGAAGTCAGTGGATGATCAAGAATAATAAGCAATCAGGGCCGATTGGGGCCAAGTATGTCCAAAGACGACAAGAAATATAGTCGTAAGAAAATATAGTACTGGTAACCCTAAAACAATGCAGACCACAGACCAGACCACTAAATAATTACAGACCCCAGACCAGACCCCTAAATGAATTCAGACTACAGACCGGACCCCTAATAAAATACAGACCCCAGAGTGGACCCCTAAATAAATACAGACCCCGAGCTAGACCCCTAAATAAATGCAGACCCCAGACTGGACCCCTAAATAAATACAGACCCCAGACCAGACCCCTAAATGAATTCAGACTACAGACCGGACCCCTAATAAAATACAGACCCCAGAGTGGACCCCTAAATAAATACAGACCCCGAGCTAGACCCCTAAATAAATGCAGACCCCAGACTGGACCCCTAAATAAATACAGACCCCAGACCAGACCCTTAAATCAATGCAGACCACAGACCAGACCCCTAAATAATTACAGACCCCTAAAACAATGCAGACCACAGACCAGACCACTAAATAATTACAGACCCCAGAAGAGACCCCTAAATGAATTCAGACTACAGACCGGACCCTTAAATCACACAGACCTCAGACTGGACCCCTAAAAAAATACAGACCACAGACTGGACCCCTAAATAAATACAGACCCCAGACTAGACCCCTAAAAGAATACAGACCCCAGACTAGACCCCTAAAAGAATACAGACCCCAGACTAGACCCCTAAAAGAATACAGACCCCAGACCAGACCCCTAAATAAATACAGACCCCAGACCAGACACCTAAATAGATTCAGACCCCAGACCGGACCGCTAAATAAATACAAACCCCAGACTAGACCCCTAAATGAATACAGACTCCAAACCAGACCCCTAAATAAATAGACCCCAGAGCAGAGCACTAAATCAATGGAGACCACAGACCAGACCCCTAAATAATTACAGACCCCAGACCCGACCCCTAAATATTTACAAACCCCAGACCAGACACCTAAATAAATTCAGACCCCAGACCGGACCCCTAAATAAATACACACCCCAGACTGGACCCCTAAATAAATACAGACCCCAGACTAGACCCCTAAATGAATACAGACTCCAAACCAGACCCCTAAATAAATAGACCCCAGAGCAGAGCACTAAATCAATGGAGACCACAGACCAGACCCCTAAATAATTACAGACCCCAGACCCGACCCCTAAATATTTACAAACCCCAGACCAGACACCTAAATAAATTCAGACCCCAGACCGGACCCCTAAATAAATACACACCCCAGACTGGACTCCTAAATAAATACAGACCCCAGACTAGACCCCTAAATGAATACAGACTCCAAACCAGACCCCTAAATAAATAGACCCCAGAGCAGAGCACTAAATCAATGGAGACCACAGACCAGACCCCTAAATAATTACAGACCCCAGACCCGACC
This sequence comes from Rhinoderma darwinii, assembly GCF_050947455.1. Classification (NCBI taxonomy): domain Eukaryota; kingdom Metazoa; phylum Chordata; class Amphibia; order Anura; family Rhinodermatidae; genus Rhinoderma; species Rhinoderma darwinii. The sequence continues at coordinate 46,519 of NW_027463638.1, forward strand.
CCTAAATATTTACAAACCCCAGACCAGACACCTAAATAAATTCAGACCCCAGACCGGACCCCTAAATAAATACACACCCCAGACTGGACCCCTAAATAAATACAGACCCCAGACTAGACCCCTAAATGAATACAGACTCCAAACCAGACCCCTAAATAAATACAGACCCCAGACCAGACCCCTAAATAAATACAGACCCCAGACTAGACCCCTAAATAAATGCAGACCCCAGAGCAGACCCCTAAATAAATACAGACCCCAGACCAGACCCCTAAATCAATGAAGACCACAGACCAGTCCCCTAAATAAATACAGACCCCAGACTAGACCCCTAAATAAATACAGACCCCATACGGAACCCCTAAATAAATACAGACTCCAAACCAGACCCCTAAATAAATACAGACCCCAGACCGGACCCCTAAATAAATACAGACCCCTAAATATAAACCCAGATTCTATATTGTGGATGAAAAGGGTTTTGCCAATAACCTGAGCAAATAACCGTTGTTTATCTCTACTGTAGGAGTGGCATGTATTGCTACTGTGTTCTGCAGACCCCTGACCAGGCCATAAGAAACCCTGGTTGGGAAACACAGCTCTGGACACTAGACTGGCACTCATGATGCCCACATCAGACATGGCAGAGCAGGTTACTGCCAGGCAGGTGCCACCTGAGGATTCCATGACCTCTGACATCACGTGACCTGCACACGACCAACTGCCGTTTACTTTCAACTGTCGACGGCAGCGATCGGACTGAAGTCTACAGGTAGGAAGATATTGGTGAAAATGGCGTCCAATGGACATGGAGAAGACGGCGAGAAGAGAGAAGAGGAGAAGAGGAAGAGGGAGGAGGACAGCGTCACCGGATTCAAGAAGAAGAGGAGAGGAGCCAAGGACAGAGGATTGGAGGATGAGGAGCCAAGACCTGGGAGCAGCCAAGACCCTGGAACATCCAGCCCCTATGCCAGGCTTACCATCAGCCGCTTCACCATCCACCAGGTCCTGGGTAGGGGCAGCTTTGGCAAAGTGAGTATAATATCGAAATATTTCATTTTATAGGGTGGTAAACCTAAAGTTGACCTTTTATCTCCATCAATTGTTCTCTGTTGTCACCATGTTATGCTGGATGGATGATGGGTGTAGTGTTCTCCTATGGGATGCCTAATAGGACATCCAGAAGTATTCCTGCCCCCATAACCACTACTTTAGTTTTTCATTTTAGTATTTTTCTGTCGACATATGAGAGATTTTGATTTTTGGGGGCACGAGTTGTCGTTTTTAATGGCTCCATTCAATGCACCATATCATTTACTGGGAACATTGTAAAAGGCTGTTTTTTTTTAGGTGAAATAGCAAAAAAAAAAAAAACAGCAATTCCTCCATTGGTTTAATAATTTGGCTTTTATGGTGTTAACTAAGTGGTAAAAATGACACGTTACCTTTATTCTGCGGGTCAGTACAATAACGGGGATACCAAAATTATATTGGTTTATTTTTTATACTTTTTATCCAATAAAAACAATTTGTAAAAACATTAATTTGTTGTGTCTCCATATTCTGAAACCCCGAATTTTTTTTATTTTTCTGTTGATGGGGCGGTGTGAGGACTTGTTTTTTGTGGGGCGAGCTGTACTGTTTATTGGTGCTATTTCGGGTTACATAAAACTTTTAATCACTTTTTAACTTTTTATTCCATTTTTCGAGGAGCTAAACAAAACGAAATAGAAAAAAGTTTATTTCTTTATTTTGACTGCAATATTTATGTATCGCTTGAATTGTTCTTTTAGCCTCCCCCTATTAAGCTTAGTAGGAGGACCAAGTTGGCAGACCTTGGGGTCTTCATTAGGCCCCCTGGCTGCCATGACAACTATCTACACACTGTGATCGCGTTGCGGGTAGGGGTTATGGGGTGACAGCGGGAGCTTACCTCTATTTAACTGTTTAGATGCCACGGTCGCTATTATAGCGTATGATCCTGCTCCTTACTACCCCCACCAACTAAGATAATTATGTCAAATGTGGGTTAGGCGTGAAGACCTCTCCATACAGGGCCCAACAGCAGACACTGCATTATGCTGGGAGCTCAGCTTTGTTCTGCTGTAGAGTCCTGGGCACTACTCGACTGACCCACCTCTCTGTCCACCTCTGTTCCTTCTTCTTCTCATGAGGAATCTCCATTTGTTTTCCTCAGGTGGTCCTGGCATCAGTCCCCGGCCGAAACACCTACATGGCCGTAAAAATGATCACCAAACGGGACAATACGGACGAAATTATGAGAGAGCGGCGGATACTCCTAGCGGCCAGACACTGCCCGTTCCTATGCCACCTCTATGCCGCACATCAATCTGAGGAGCGGGCATTTTTTATCACGGAGTATCTGTCCGGTGGCAGCCTGGAGGCTTTGATCAGGATGTGCGGCTGCTTGAACATCGGCAACGTAAGGCGAGTAAATAATCAGGAGACTGAGGGGGGTGGAAAGAAGAAAAGGTGAGGGGGGAGGTCAGATGAAGGATAATACAGAGAATGCAGAATACAGGCTGCCATAATCAGCGCCTCCTCTCTGCTAGAGACCGCACACACTCCATCATAACATGATATTAGGGAATTGATAGAGGAAGATTTCATGACATTGAGACTCCACTCTGTTCTCCCCATCAGATTCTACACAGCAGAGATGATATGTGGCCTCCAGTTCCTCCATGGACACAACATCGTCCACCGGTAAGCAGAACTTCCCCCTTCTTTCATTCTCCTTTACATGCTGGAAACAGTGCACCCAGCTTTCCTACACTCCTGAATGGCTATTCTGCTTGGTGGTGCAATGACCCATCCCCCGTCTCCTGGATCACTGGGCGGATTTGTCATTCTCTCGTCTTATTTCTTTGCAGAGATCTAAAGCCGGAGAATATAATGTTGGATGCAGATGGCCACGTCCGTATCATCGACCTGGGATTGGCCCAAGATGGCGTCACCGCCTCCAATAAGATCCGTGGAGTGTCGGGAACGTTGCATTACATGGCCCCCGAGGTGCTTCTTAGAAAAAAATACGGCTCCGCAGTTGACTGGTGGAGCCTGGGGATTGTGGTGTCCAGGATGGCAGCAGGACGCTCCCCATTTTACAACGGCCCCGTCAGGCAAATGGCTATCAAAGCCATCACCACCGCGAAGCCTAAATTTCCAACTTGGCTTAATCCTGACGTGAAACATCTGACCAAGAGACTGGTCCGTAAAAATTCTAAGAGGCGCCTCGGTGTGTGCGGGAACATCAGAGAGCATCCATTCTTCTCCACCATCGGCTGGGAGGAACTGCAGGAGAGGAGGGCACAGCCACCATTTACACCATTTGTGCCCGTTCTGGAGAACCAACATCTGAAGTGGCCAGAGAATAACAAAGCCCTTCACCCCTTGGCCGGGTTCAGCTTCATGTCACCAAGCTGGACCCGATAAGATCTCAGGACAAGGGCCCAGAACTTCATGCCTCCTGACCCGCGCCTCAAGTCTCTGCTGCTGTATGTCACCTCGGCTGCCCAGACCATCATCTCTCTCCTTACCATCTTCATGCCACACCTCTGCCATCTTGCTGCTGCACCAGAGCCTTGACTTGCCATCCTCCAATCCCAGGCAGGCATCTGACATCACTCCAGCCTGAAGATCCTCTACACCCCCCAGGAGCGGCCTGTGCTTAGTTTCCATCTGGGGAGATCAGGAATAATAGCCGCATGTTGTAGTCCTGGGGCCGGAGCGGCCATTATACCTGATCTCACCTCAGCACAGGCCAGGTAAGTAATGCACCCACATCACCCACATCACTCACATCACCCACATCACCCCACTATATAATAAGTATAGACACCACACTACATGATAAGTATAGACACCCGCATATAGACACATAGTACATTTAGATTAGACTTTAGCCTTTGATCCTGGGATTATTCTGATCGCCATATTTGGGGTCAGGAAGGAATTTTCCCCCCTTAATATGAGGACAATTGGCTCATTCCTCAAAGGGGGTTTTCGCCTTCCTCTGGATCAACACGGCCTTAAATAGGTTTAGGATGATAGAGTAATAAGTAGTAACACACATAAGTAACATAATATAAATATAGAAAATAATTAAAAATAAATCTTAATTTAATACAATTTATAGTTTACACATAAATAAATACAGCAGTTCATTAAAAATAATAATAAATAAATGAATAATTTTCCCCTAGTCTTTCCCCATATTACACATGTTACACTTCAGCCTTTGATCCTGGGATTATTCTGATCGCCATATTTGGGGTCAGGAAGGAATTTTCCCCCCTAATATGAGGACAATTGGCTCATTCCTCACAGGGGGTTTTCGCCTTCTTCTGGATCACCACGGCCTTTAGATAGGTTTAGTATAATAGATAAATAGATGACACATACATATACACAGTATATAATAATAGTAGTCTTAATACTTCTAGAATAATCTCCTAATAATAAAATATAACCTTCCCTTATCTATAAATAAAACTTTCCTTTTACCCCCTACATCTTTGTGCTTGTCTTTATTCCCATTGGACTTCTGTGTAGTAAATGTTGTCCGAGCTCTGAGACCCCCACCAATCACTAGAACGAAGCAGCTGAAGGTCTCGTGTGAGCGCTCAGCCGCTTCCTGTCTGTTCGGCTTTTTCCGGAAAAATGTATCGGCTCATAGACTTTCTATTGAGTCCGTTCACCGATACATTTATTTCTGGAAAAAGCCGAACAAACACGAAGCGACTGAGCGCTCACACGGGGGCTTCAGCTGCTTCATTCTAGTGATTGGTGGGGGTCTCAGTGCTCGGACCCCCACCAATCCAATCTTCTGACGTGTCACTATGTCACTATGACATGTCAGAAGTTTGTCAAACGTTTAGCTACACTTTAAAGGTATATGTCAGATTTAAAGCCCAAATGTGGTGTGAACAGAGCCTTACAGGGGTTGTCCGGTTTTTACAATACCGTTTTGCTAGAGGGGTCCAGTAATCTGTGGGGGAACTTGCTGCAAGAGTTTAATTTCCCTACAGCATCTCTAAAGGGGAAGTAAAGTATTACACAGTTCTATAATCACCGGGCTGGGCATGTAATACATGGATGTGATGGTCCTCCTGAGCAGGAGATGATGTTTGTTGCCCCTCTCCATTCTGGATAATTAATCAGGGTCCTGAACGGGGGAACCCACACTATTACCCCAAAATTCCCTAATAGGGCATTTGAAAATGGGTTTTCCAAACCAGAAAACAGCTTTAATGGTTATATAATGATAAGTGAGAGTTTGTTACAATGTATCAGTGCAGGAGAGAGCTGAAGTACAGGCTATTTAGATTGTGGAGGATTATCTAAACGGGATACACTGAATGGGGCACAGTGGGGGATGGAGGATCGGCTACAATGCTGCCCCCTACAGTCAGGGCCCTCACCTCATGGATGCTCCTGTTACCAGATCCTTCACACCAGAGATCAACATTCATGAAGAAGAAAAATCCCCTGCAGAGACGTCCACACCGAGAGATCCAATAGGACTGGTCTATACAAGGAGTCGTCATATCCGGGGGCATATTTACAGCCATGCCCCCGTATAATAAATACTTTATTCCTGTATACATGAGAAGTTCTACAACTTTATAATATCATTTATGTTTCAATTACTCACCATTTTCAAGATCTGTTTGCTGTCAGTGAATGAGGACACTCTTGCTTACATTCAGATGCAGTGAACCTGTACATCGCTAGTCCTGCTCTCAGCTAAGAAACATAAAGTAGATTAGGAAGTTGTAGAACTTTTCATTTATACAGCGATTAAGCTTTAGTTACATAAAATCGGAAAACACACAGGAAGAGGATTCATTATCGGTAGTACTACAGTGATCTGGTGCCCGCAGGTATCTAATGGTAAATACGGCCCTGGTCAGTGGCGTAACTTCCGCCGTAGCAGCAGTAGTGGCTGCTACGGGGCCCGTGGCATGAGGGGGCCCGTGTCGCCCGCCGGCACGGGCCCCCACCATGGCCGGAGGCTCCGCTAGCAGCCGCTATGGCTGCTACAGCGAGACGCCACTGAACAGTACGGCAGAGCAGGGAGGTATCTCCCCGCTCTGCCATTAAACAAAAGACATGTATCCCCTAGCCACAGGATATCCACAGGATAGGGGATACATGCGTGATCGCTGGCAGCGATAGGGATAACGGGGGACTGAAAGTCCCCTGAAGTTCTCCATCACAAACCTCGGACTTCCGGGGTCTGTGTCAGCAGTTCCGGAGAAATGAATGGAGCACCGGTCCCGCTTGTGCGCATGCGTGACAAGCGCTCCTTTAATTTTTAGTGAGCTGCGCAGACGCGGGAAGTCAGAGGTTAGTCATGGAGAACTTCAGGGGGACTTTCAGTCCCCCGTTCTCCCTATCGCTGCTGTGGATAGGGGATACATGTCTTTTATTAGGACACACTGTAGGTCGCATTTTTTTAGGAGGGGGGACGCTGTATGGCGTTCCCTACAGGGGGGAGACGCTGTATGGCGTTCCCTACAGGGGGGGGGCTGTCTAGCGTTCCCTACAGGGGGGGGGCTGTATGGCGTTCCCTAAGGGAGGACGCAATATGGTATTCCCTACCGGGGGGACGACGCTGTATGGCGTTCCCTACAGGGGAGACGACGCTGTAGGGCGTTCCCTACAGGGGGGGACGTTGTATGGCGTTCCCTACAGGGGGGACGCTGTATGGCGTTCCCTACAGGGGGGCTGTATGGCGTTCCCTACAGGGAAGGCTGTATGGTGTTCCCTACAGACCCCCCCCTGTAGGGAAAGCCATACAGACTCCATGTAGGTAACACCATACAGTCCCCCCTGTAGATAACGCCAGACAGCCCCCTCTGTAGGGAACGCCATACAGCCCCCCCGTAGATAATGCCATACAGTCCCCCTGTAGATAACGCCATACAGCCCCCCTATAGATAGCACCATACAGCCCCTCTGTAGATAGCGCCATACAGCCTCCCCCTGTAGATAGTGCCATACAGCCCCCCCTGTAGGGAACGCCATACAGTCCCCCCCTGTAGGGAATGCCATACAGTCCCCCCCCTGTAGGGAACGCCATACACCCCCCCCTGTAGGGAACGCCATACAGTCCGCCCGTAGATAACGCCATACAGCCCCCCGTAGATAACGCCATACAGCCCCCTCTGTAGATAGCGCCATACAGCCCCCTCTGTAGATATCTACAAAGGGGGCTGTATGGCGTTATCTACAGGGGGGCTGTATGGCGTTATCAAAAGGGGGGTTTGTAAAAAAGGCACTATCTACAAGGGGGGGGGGGTTGTGTGACACCCAGGGGAGGGGGGGCCCCAGTCAAAAGTTTGCTATGGGGCCCAGTCTTTCCTAGTTACGCCCGTGGCCCTGTTGGTTACCTCACCTTTATGTGTCTATATGTGACAGGCCATAAAATGTCATATAGGAAAAAACGTAAGAAAGAACTTACCATACGGGGATCATATATGTTATGTCACTGGAAGAAACCTGCAGCACCAACACCAATGGAACATGAGGATGACGCCACTCAATGTGCTGTCCATCACCCCCATCGCCCCACGCGTTTCACTCCACCTGTGACTCTGCCGACTAACGTAAATACTGACTAAACACAAACTCTGACCGGCCTCATCACTAGTCTCTATTGTCATACAGCCGCCTCCGATAGAGAATTTACCCTCATCCAGTGCTGGTGAACTAACCCCAATCTACTTACATGTGGTTTCCAATAGTCAGTGGTACATATAGTATCCAAAGTCTGGTGGCCAGTGGTACATAAAGTATCCACAGTCTGGTGGTCAGAGGTACATATAATATCCAGAGTCTGGTGGTCAGTGGTATATACAGTATACAAAGTCTGGATACTATATGGACCACGAACCACAAGACTCTGTATACTGTATATATCACTGACCACAAGACTATGGATACTATATGTACCGCTGACCATCAGACTCTGGATACTATGACTCTGGATACTATATGTACCACTGACCAATAGACTCTGGATACTATGACTCTGGATACCATATGTACCACTGACCAACAGACTCTGGATACTATATATACCACTGACCACCAGACTCTGGATACTATATGGACCACGAACCACCAGACTCTGTATACTGTATATATCACGGATTACAAGACTCTGGATACTATATGTACCGTTGACCATCAGACTCTGGATACTATGACTCTGGATACTATATGTACCACTGACCAACAGACTCTGGATACTATATGGACCACGAACCACCAGAGTCTGTTGGTCAGTGGTACATATAGTATCCAGCGTCATAGTATCCAGAGTCTGATGGTCAGCGGTACATATAGTATCCAGAGTCTTGTGATCAGTGATATATACAGTATACAGAGTCTGGTGGTTCGTGGTCCATATAGTATCCAGAGTCTCGTGGTCAGTGGTACATATAGTTTCCAGAGTCTGGTGGTCAGTGGTATATATGGTATCCAGAGTCTGGTGTCAATGGTATATATATATATATATATATATATATATATATATATATAGTGTTCAGAGTCTTGTGGTCAGTGATACATATCACATCCAGAGTCTGGTGGTCAGTGATACATATAGCATCCAGAGTCTGGTGATCAGTTATACATATAGCATCCATAGTCTGGTGGTCAGTGATACATATAGTTTCCAGAGTCTGATGGTCAGTTGTATATATAGTGTCCAGAGTCTGGTAGTCAATGGTACACATAGTATCAAGAGTCTTGTTGTAAAGGATCTGCCAGACACAGCTTGTGTCGACGCCCGTGGTTAATCAGTCTGCATCTGTTCCTAGGTCTGATAGAGTGACTTGATCTGCTACCACTCAGGCTGGTAGGCTGAGGAGTGGGAGAACCTATCACAGCCTGGCCAGACGGTTCTAGCTCCCGCCCTTATTTATACCTTCATTTGCTGCTTGTCCTTTGCCTGTGATTCTCTCTTGTTTCCTGGCTCTGCTGTTCCTGCTATTACTATTGACCTCTGCTTCATATTGACCCTGGCTTTACTGACTCAGCTCCTGCTCTGTGTTTGTGTAATGACGGGGTAGGGAGACAGACAGGTGAGCCCTAATCTACCCGCCACTCAGTCCCTGCCTACTTGCAACGACCCGTCCTAGGCAACGGGGTACAACTGGGCGACAGTCCCTACGCTCAGTAAGTGCACGACAGACAAACAGACAAGGGTACACAGAAGCTAGGGAAACGGAGCAGCTGCCCACGGAGACACCGTGAGCAACGAGAGAAGTGAACGAGCCGAGTCAAAGCAGGAGTGCACGAGATGCAAAACGCTGAGCAGGAGAGTGGTCAGTAAGCCAAGGTCAATAACAAGAAGAGGATCAGTAGTTCAAGCAGCAGCAGCAGAGCCAGGAAACAAGCAGAGCAGAATCACAGGCAAAGGAGGGACAGGAAAGGCAGGTATAAATAGACAGTGGGCGGGAGCTAGCTCCGTCTGGCCAGGCTGTGATAGGCTCTCCCACTCCTAAGCCTGCCATCCTGAGTGGTGGAAGATGGAGTCAGTCTCACAGACATAGGAGCAGGTGCAGACTGATTACCCACAGGCGTCGACACAGAAGTTGTGTCTGGCAGATCCTTTACAGTTTGGTACCTTGTACACTCCTGGTTTGACTCGGCTCGTTCACTACTCTTGTTGCTCACGGTGTTGCCATGGGCAACTGCCCCATTTCCCTTAGCTTCTGTGTACCCCTGGATGTTTGTCTGTCGTGCACATATTGAGCGTAGGGACCGTCGCCCAGTTGTACGCCGTCGCCTAGGACGGGCCATGCAAGTAGGCAGGGACTGAGTGGCTGGTAGATTAGGGCTCACCTGTCTGTCTCCCTTCCCCGACATTACATAATCACCGGCCCATATACCTTTTCTACCTTGGTTCCTACACAACTATGGACCCCCTTGAGACCCTGGCTCAGCAAATGCAGGGTCTCTCCCTACAGGTCCAAGACCTGGCTCAGAGGTGCAACCAGCGTGATGCTAACCAGGTAGTGCCCTCCACCTCACCTCTTGAACCCCACCTAAAGTTGTCTGACCGTTTCTCAGGGGACCGGAAGACTTTTTTTCTCCTTTCGGGAGAGTTGTAGGCTCTATTTCCGTCTAAGGCCCCACTCCTCAGGTTCTGAGAGCCAGCGAGTGGGTATAATTATATCCCGGCTCCAGGACTGCCCCGAAGAATGGGCCTTCTCCTTGGCTCCTGACGCCCCTGAACTTTCCTCTGTTGACCTTATTTTTTCTGCTCTCGGGCTCATCTATGACGAGACTGACAAGACTGCCTTTGCCGAGAGTCAGTTGGTGACCTTACGTCAGGGTAAGAGACCCGTTGAGGAGTACTGTTCTGACTTTAGGAAGTGGTGTGTAGCTTCTCGGTGGAATGACCCTACCTTGAGGTGCCAGTTTAGATTGGGTCTGTCGAACACCCTGAAAGACCTGTTAGTTAGCTATCCCTCTTCTGACTCTCTAGATCAGGTTATGGCTTTAGCGGAATGTCTTGACCGACGTCTCAGGGAACGACGACTTGAACGTTTTTGTGCCTTCCCCTCTGGCTCCCCCATGATGGCTCCCGAGGTTCCATTGCTTCGTTCTTCCACGGAAAACTCGGATGAACCAATGCAACTCGGGGCCTCCGTGTCTTCCCAACAACGTAGAGAGCTCCGCAGGAAGAATAGTCTCTGCTTGTACTGTGGGGATGATATATTTAAATAGGTATTACCCTCTTACAATTTTATATATAATATGCTAGAGTAATTCACACTAGGTGTACACCACCAATTGTCGATATATGAAAAAGGAACGGGGAGTGGGAAAAGTAGTGTGTTTTGTAATTGCAAAAAAATAAAAAATACTTTATTATTAAATTTATATTAAAACAATGTTAGATGAAAAATGATGTTGCGCCAAAGTCCCCTAAATTGGCGCACTATGACAAATTATGTCTGATTTAGATTGCTCCGGATTGTAAAGAATATATATGTGTCTAACCTCCCCCTTATTTAGTAATAGAGAGGAAACTATAATAGTCCCTAAACCAGAAATTGGGTTGTTAAATAATTGCAAATAACTGTCCCCCTCAGTGTCAATGATGAGACAGTCTGATTGCACATGAACCCAGAGGTTCCTTCAACGGGCTGATAGTGAAGCCCAGCGGTGGAGAAACCCCTGTATTAATGTGACTGTAATGGGTTACATGTACATGTGTCTTATATGAATAGACACAGCACAGCAGAGTTGCAACTGCTGCATACTAGGAACTGAACAGGAGAAGGGAATAGACTGGGCCACAGTGTGTAACGGGCGGCGGGTCCGCTGAATTGCCTTGGTAGTGATCTAAAGTATCTGTAAAATTCCTATCAGGCAGTATATCACTTCCCCCCAGCTGATGTATACTAACAACCTAGCTGTCAGGGTTTACAACAATTTATGTGGGCTAGCAAATAGGCTGCGGTCAGCTGAGTATTTATGACTGCACACAGCAGCAAAGAAGCCCCCGTCAAAGACAAACACTGTGTGTGTGTTGTCTTATTTGTCAAAGCTCGATGTAGCAGAGCCGTTACTGCTACATTCAGGTCTCCAGCCCTGCAAGGAGACCTGACAGGCCAGCCACGCTCCCGGGCAAACGATCACACAGGCAGCGCGCCTGGACTGCGTTCTCCAGCTCCACACAACAGTGAGTACTCTGCCTGACAGGCAGTAAGGATATTGTACCACTGTTTGTTTGTCTGTGCAAGATAAGGCTGCCTGGTGAGTCGCGTATATGTGGGGAGGGCTGCAGGGAGCCGAGCTGCTGTCAGCTGTTTGAGTACGATCCTGTCTCAAACATAGCTCAGCTCCGTGCACTCATGCACAAAGAGCTGCTCAGGCAGCCCGGCGTGCAGTATTGCCGTGCTTGTTCCCTAACTGTAGCAGATATTCTGCTGATTTGAACATTAAACTGCTATTAGCAGTACGGAGCAAAGTGTTTGGCATCTAACATTGGTGATATTTAAAAGACACCCGACGCGCGTTTCGCCGGTACTTCCGGCTTCTTCCAGGGGTGGCAGCCGCCGGAATCAAAGGCCAGATATGCTAAGAGTTCCTGATTGACAGGAATAGTAACCAATCAAAACAATTTGAGAATGGAAACAAAGTAATGGTGCAACGTGATACCTCTGGTTAGTTCCAGCAATGTATCCATGTTAAAATAAGGTGCATTCACAAGCTAAAATCAAGAGAACACACGATTTCTCAGATACTGACACTGACCTAACTGAGGCCTCTGGGTCCGATACAGAGACCAGAAATTATGATCAGGACAAGGGTCAGGCCAACTCCCCGAGGAGACACCCAGCTTTAGGGAGTGATCACAATACCGTCCCGGAAGTCCCTTTTTTACGGGACAGAGGGAGATGGGGCTTCAGAGGGTCCCAGAGGGGGAAGGGGAAGAGAAAAGACCAACAGAGAAGATGACCCTACAAATGACCGATTCTCTGGGAGATTCTATGAGAGTGATCAATTTATCGCAGCACTCTCTTACTGACATACAATCACAAGTCTTGCAGAGGGGCCTCAATTTTTGTCTTACGACAAGACTTAATAAATTCACAGTGATTAAAGATCTGCACCTTTTCGGTAGGAAACTGATATTTAAAAAGATTTTTTCACAAAGAGACATTCAACCCAGTAGCCCTGTAGAAGAATTGATAACACAATTTCCAGATTTGTTGGACCTTACAGGTCAGGAGGCGGCAACTCTGGGAGATCTTGAATCACTTTTATCAGAGAATATGACCGATGGAGATACAAACACACTGGAACGCCAGAGTAGAAAACATCTTAAAGCAAAATCAACTACTATGCCTCCTCTGGACACTTTATCAACAGAAATTGTACTTGAAGCATAAGTCAAACCATCAGGTATGACATAGTATATCAGAAAACCAAAAATATACCTGATGTAACAAATAACACCACGTAGGCAAAAATAAAATATGTAATTACATATTTTATTTTTGCCTACGTGGTGTTATTTGTTACATCAGGTATATTTTTGGTCCTCTGGACACTTGCCCAGCGGTTAAAGTTTTTCTAGACTTGGTGGGTCAAGATATTGTGTCATTCCCATACCATAGGATAGAGAACAATATTACTGAAGTGGAACGTCAGGCATTACAAGAACTCCGATTGTGGCAGGACGTTGTCTTTAAACAATCGGATAAGGGGGGAAACATTGTTATCTGGCCCAAGGAACAATATATACGTGAAGCAAGGAGGCAGCTTCTTGATAAACAGTGCTATAAACCGTTATGGGGGGATCCGACAGCTCAATTCTTGAGTGAATACAATGCACTGATTTCAGAAGCTCTCTCATTGGGAGCGATCACCCCCAATGAGAAAAGTTTTTTATCTGTCAAGGGCCCCAGGGTTTCCACTTTTTATATGCTCCCAAAGGTCCACAAAAACCTTAAGAACCCCCCAGGTAGGCCTATTGTCTCTGGTGTGGGAAATCTCACGCAGAAGTGTAACAAGTGGCTCGACAATGAACTCGGTGATATTGTGTTGAACTTACCTTCCCACACCAGAGACACCATGCAAATATTGAAAGAGTTGGATGGAATCAGTCTTAACCAGGACGAAATTCTGGTAACCTGTGACGTGGAAAGTCTGTACACCAGCATTAATCACTCCAGGGGCTGTTCAGCGGTAGACTATTATCTATCTAGAGACCCGAGTCTGAACCCTGTGAGGAAGGACTTTATTCTTAAAGCACTGAGATTTATCCTTACACGAAACTATTTCATATTTGATGGGCGGTTTTACCTGCAAATCAGGGGCACGGCGATGGGAGCAGCTGTGGCCCCCACATTTGCTAACATTTATCTTGGCTGGTGGGAGGAGGTAATTGTTTTTTGTGATGAGCAAAAAATCTTGACAGATAACGTCTGTCTCTGGAGGCGTTTTATTGACGACATATTCGTCATTTGGGGGGGCTCTGTCCTTGAATTGGAGAATCTCATTGAGAAATTGAATGACAATGATTTTAATCTGAAATTGACCCTTGACTATAACCCACAGTCGATCCCATTTTTAGATGTTCTCATCTACACAGATCCAGAGAGAAATCTCCACACGGATCTTTATAGAAAGGTGACTGCCACCAACAGCTTATTAGCTGCCGAAAGTGCACACTCAAGAAACACAATTAGGGCAATATCGAAGGGGGAGTTCTTGAGATTGAGACGCAATTGCTCGACATTTGTTGATTTCAAGAAACGAGCAGTTGAATTGAGGGCTAGGCTGCAGGCGAGACACTACTCCAATCGCAATATCAAAGAGGCCTATAACATAGCACTGAGAACCAACCGTGAAGAATTGCTCATTTCTAAAAAGACACGAGCCAAGACAGCTATCAAAACCTCTGAAACCCCCATGCAGCCTAGATTCATCACTGACTATCATGCAGACTGGGATAGCATGATGCAGATTATAAACAAACACTGGCATGTACTTAAATCTGATCCTAATCTAAACACAATCTTGGGTGAGAGGGCCCTTTCAGGTTATCGCAAAGGAACCAGCATTTCGAACATTTTGGTTGCAAGTCACTTTACGCGGGGTGACGGTACTAAGAGGGCCCAGATTATGGGGTTTTTCCCTTGTAAGTTATGTAAAGCATGTAGAATCCTGACTACAACCAAGCAATTCACTGATGGATTTGGGGTGTTGTATAAGATCAAAGAACATATGAACTGTAACTCCGAAGGAGTCGTGTATTGTCTGGAGTGCCCCTGCGGTTTGAGATACGTGGGTAAAACGACCAGAGCACTCAAAATCCGTATTGGAGAACATGTCAGGTCAATTATAAACTATGACAAAGGTGAGAAGGATTGTAAACTCCAGAAGAAAATATTCACACCTACTCCAATCGCCAAACATTTTAAAGAGAGACATAATCTAGAGTGGCAGACTCTGAAAGGTTGGGGCATCTGTAAACTCAACATGGGCATCAGAGGGGGCAACCTTGATGAGGCCCTTCTGAGGAGAGAAAGTGAGTGGATATTCCGTATGAA
The DNA here is from genome assembly GCF_050947455.1 of Rhinoderma darwinii. Taxonomy (NCBI): domain Eukaryota; kingdom Metazoa; phylum Chordata; class Amphibia; order Anura; family Rhinodermatidae; genus Rhinoderma; species Rhinoderma darwinii. The sequence continues at coordinate 61,623 of NW_027463638.1, forward strand.
CTCCGTTAAACCGTTCGGCATGAACGAAAGTTTCAATTTTGGTTGTTTTCTTTGAACCTGGAACTAACTAAGGTCTCACATTACCAGTTTATCGTGCCTGATATTCAAAATTTCTATCTCTGACACACTTACTGAGCAATCATTGCCAATGCAGTACTGTGTATCTACGAGGTTAACCTCTTTTGTTACATTTACATTTATATCTCTGCCTCTGCAGGACAATGCTATATGTGCATTTATTATGTAGCAGAATGTCCTGATATGACTGCAATTTAAAAAAGAAAAAAGTTTTTTGTTATAAAGAAAGAAAGGAAAGATTTTTTTAGCTGCAATCTGATGCATCTTGAGCCTAGCCAGTGTTATTTTAACATGGATACATTGCTGGAACTAACCAGAGGTATCACGTTGCACCATTACTTTGTTTCCATTCTCAAATTGTTTTGATTGGTTACTATTCCTGTCAATCAGGAACTCTTAGCATATCTGGCCTTTGATTCCGGCGGCTGCCACCCCTGGAAGAAGCCGGAAGTACCGGCGAAACGCGCGTCGGGTGTCTTTTAAATATCACCAATGTTAGATGCCAAACACTTTGCTCCGTACTGCTAATAGCAGTTTAATGTTCAAATCAGCAGAATATCTGCTACAGTTAGGGAACAAGCACGGCAATACTGCACGCCGGGCTGCCTGAGCAGCTCTTTGTGCATGAGTGCACGGAGCTGAGCTAAGTTTGAGACAGGATCGTACTCAAACAGCTGACAGCAGCTCGGCTCCCTCCAGCCCTCCCCACATATACGCGACTCACCAGGCAGCCTTATCTTGCACAGACAAACAAACAGTGGTACAATATCCTTACTGCCTGTTAGGCAGAGTACTCACTGTTGTGTGGAGCTGGAGAACGCAGTCCAGGCGCGCTGCCTGTGTGATCGTTTGCCCGGGAGCGTGGCTGGCCTGTCAGGTCTCCTTGCAGGGCTGGAGACCTGAATGTAGCAGTAACGGCTCTGCTACATCGAGCTTTGACAAATAAGACAACCAGTGGCGGATTATCATATGGGCGATTCGGGCGGCCGCCCGGGGCCCGAGGCTCCCAGGGGGCCCATGGCAGCCCGAACCGCACATCATTTTGCAAACCTATTCAGCGCGCTAGCGCTGCTACAAGCCGAAGATGAGGAGGGGAGGAGCAGAGAATTGGCCGGGATCCAGGGGTAGGACACGCCTCCCTGACAAGTGCGGGCGCCGCCATTGAGTAACAGAACAGCGACGGACGGCTGTTCTGTTACTCCAAAGCTGCAAGAAGAGCCGGGCGGGCGGTCACCGGCGCTGAGGTCAGTACAGGCTTATCCTCCTGCCCAACTGGTTCCCGACCGCTGGCTGTATTTTTACGGCCAGCGGTCAGGGACGGGTCCTTAAAACCCGAGCCATAGACTTTCTACGGCTCGGGTTTTAACTTGCTGCCCGCGCGATCGGGCAGCTGAATGTCGGGTCTCCGGCTGTCAGTGACTGCCGGGGACCCTGAGGAGAAGACAGAAGCAGCTATTCTGCTTCTGTCTTCTCCGATGTCTTACACAGCGTTCAATGAACGCTGTGTATAGGAATAGAGACAGCAGCAGCGGCGCTGTCTCTATTCCTCCCGGTGATCATGTGACTGGTCACATGATCGCCGGGTGCCGTTAGTGGCAGACTGTTGCTGGGTCTAACTAGACCCAGCACAGCCCTATTAGTGACAATCGTCACTATGAGAGGGCTGATTTTCCCTGTAACTGGGGCTGCTGTGCAGCTCCAGTTACAGTGGAAAAACATGGTGTAAAAGAAAGAAAAAGTATATATAAAGTTCCCCAAAGGTCTTTTTTGACCTTTGGGGGACAGACCACAGTAATAAAAAAATAATAAAGTAAAGTGCAAAAAAAAATTAAATAATAAATACACATAAAATACCCACCCCCAAAAAAAACGTTCCCCCCGCCAATCATTGTTGTAACGCTAGCGCTGACCCAATTACCCTAATATAGACATGTAATATATTAAAATTTACGGTAAACAATGGCGATCACAAATAAAAGGTCTATTTTAGGGTAAAACTATGTTGTTACCAAAAAAAATAGCTGAAACGTAAAAAAGCTTATTTTTTTTACTATTATTTTCAAACTTTATGAATAAAAATTCTAAAATAGCAAAAAAGGTGTGTATAAAAACGATAAAAAACGAAACCTGCATTGTCTATGGAAAAAACGTCGCAAAAATCACGTCGTTTTAATTTATTTTTTATAAAAATGTGTGTTTGGTGCAACTTTGTAATTACGTTTTATTAAAAAATATTTTCACTTTTTGAGATACAGCTGCTTTGTATCCTGTATCCGTCAGGTCAGCAGGACTGACGGGATCAGTGACACGGGCCCTGCGCTAAATTATAATCTTAGATGTGATAGATTTGAGGTGGATCCTGCGTGTCACTGATCCTGTCAGTCCTGCTGACCTGACGGATACAGGATACAAAGCAGCTGTATCTCAAAAAGTAAAAATATTTTTTAATAAAATCAATCAATCACACACATACTAATATATATATATATATAAAAAATTATGATATAAAGTTTTTAAATGTGTACATAACATTGTGGCACTATATACAAGGGGGAGCGCTGTGAGGCACTATATACAAGGGGGAGCGCTGTGTGCCACTATATACAAGGGGGAGCGCTGTGTGCCACTATATACAAGGGGGAGCGCTGTGTGCCACTATATACAAGGGGAGTGCTGTGTGGCACTACATACAAGGGGGGGGCGCTGTGTGGCACTATATACAAGGGGGAGCGCTGTGTAGCACTATATACAAGGGGGGGCTGTGTAGTGCTATCCACAGTGGTATGTGTGTGGCGCTCTTTATAGGGGGGGGGGCTTTTTGGTGCTATTTACAAGAGGGGGAGGGCTGTGTGGCGCTCTCTACAGGGGGCTGTATGGCACTATCTATATGGGGCTGTGTGTAACGCTCTCTACGGGGGGAATGTGTGATATATAGAGGGGGCTGTGTATGGCGATATCTATGGGGGTGTGTAATATCTACAGGGGCTGTGTGTGGCACTATGTACAGGGGGCTGTGTGTGGCACTATGTACAGGGGGCTGTGTGTGTATGTGGCGTTTTACAGTGTGTGGTATTATATTCAGGCACGCAGTGTTTAGTGCTATTATATTTAGGGGCACAGTATGTGGCACCATAATAACTTTATTTTCGTTTATAGGTGTGGAAATGTTGGAAAAGTGAGGAGACGTCTGAGTGGCAAATTCTGCAGAAATGAGTCATGGCCGGGAGAAGTCGTCATGAGCGCTGGACCGGATGGAGAAGAAAAGAGGAAGAAAACTACTAGAATCTGAGACGTCGTCACCTGTGAGTCACTAGATTTATAGAGAATCTGTCACCTCTCCTGACATGTTTATTATAGGAATCCTTGTATTTCACAAAAAGTCTTTCTGTAGTCCAGGACTGATAGACAATTCCCCTTGTCAGGAGGATGTGTCCCTGCACAGTGTGATACTCTCAGTATGTATGGACACAGCCCTGTGACAAGGGAAATCGTAACACTGTTAATGCTTGCCCAGAAAGGTAGTGTTAAAAATAGTTACGGCGCGGCAGGGCGGCGGTGAGGAAGGGGGGCCCAAGTTTGGGTAACAGCCCAGGGCCCATGGTCTACTTAATCCGCCACTGAAGACAACACACACAGTGTTTGTCTTTGACGGGGGCTTCTTTGCTGCTGTGTGCAGTCATAAATACTCAGCTGACCGCAGCCTATTTGCTAGCCCACATAAATTGTTGTAAACCCTGACAGCTAGGTTGTTAGTATACATCAGCTGGGG
>NW_027463639.1:0-65447 GCF_050947455.1 Rhinoderma darwinii
CCATACATGAATGTAAAAGCAACAAGCAATGGCTTTTGACAAGCCCTCCAAAAATTGACCCTTTCTATTGGCAGATGCCTGCCGGGGTTCTTCCATACATGAATGTAAAAGCAACAAGCAATGGCTTTTGACAAGCCCTCCAAAAATTGACCCTTTTTATTGGCAGATGCCTGCCGGGGTTCTTCCATACATAGATGTAAAAGCAACAAGCAATGGCTTTTGACAAGCCCTCCAAAAATTGACCCTTTTTATTGGCAGATGCCTGCCGGGGTTCTTCCATACATGAATGTAAAAGCAACAAGCAATGGCTTTTGACAAGCCCTCCAAAAATTGACCCTTTTTTTTGGCAGATGCCTGCCGGGGTTCTTCCATACATGAATGTAAAAGCAACAAGCAATGGCTTTTCACAAGCCCTCCAAAAATTGACCCTTTTTATTGGCAGATGCCCTCCGGGGTTCTTCCATACATAGATGTAAAAGCAACAAGCAATGGCTTTTGACAAGCACTCCAAAAATTGACCCTTTTTATTGGCAGATGCCTGCCGGGGTTCTTTCATACATGGATGTAAAAGCAACAAGCAATGGCTTTTCACAAGCCCTCCAAAAATTGACCCTTTTAATTGGCAGATGCCTGCCGGGGTTCTTCCATACATAGATGTAAAAGCAACAAGCAATGGCTTTTGACAAGCCCTCCAAAAATTGACCCTTTTTAGTGGCAGATGCCTGCCGGGGTTCTTCCATACATGGATGTAAAAGCAACAAGCAATGGCTTTTGACAAGCCCTCCAAAAATTGACCCTTTTTAGTGGCAGATGCCTGCCGGGGTTCTTCCATAGATAGATGTAAAAGCAACAAGCAATGGCTTTTGATAAGCCCTCCAAAAATTGACCCTTTTTATTGGCGATGCCTGCCGGGATTCTTCCATACATGGATGTAAAAGCAACAAGCAATGGCTTTTGACAAGCCCTCCAAAAATTTACCCTTTTTATTGGCAAATGCCTGCCGGGGTTCTTCCATACATAGATGTAAAAGCAACAAGCAATGGCTTTTGACAAGCCCTCCAAAAATTTACCCCTTTTATTGGCAGATGCCTGCCGGGGTTCTTCCATACATGAATGTAAAAGCAACAAGCAATGGCTTTTCACAAGCCCTCCAAAAATTGACCCTTTCTATTGGCAGATGCCTGCCGGGGTTCTTCCATACATGGATGTAAAAGCAACAAGCAATGGCTTTTGACAAGCCCTCCAAAAATTGACCCTTTTTATTGGCAGATGCCTGCCGGGGTTCTTCCATACATGAATGTAAAAGCAACAAGCAATGGCTTTTGACAAGCCCTCCAAAAATTTACCCTTTTTATTGGCAGATGCCTGCCGGGGTTCTTCCATACATGGATGTAAAAGTAACAAGCAATGGCTTTTGACAAGCCCTCCAAAAATTGACCCTTTTTAGTGGCAGATGCCTGCCGGGGTTCTTCCATACATGGATGTAAAAGCAACAAGCAATGGCTTTTGACAAGCCCTCCAAAAATTGACCCTTTTTATTGGCAGATGCCTTCCGGGGTTCTTCCATACATGAATGTAAAAGCAACAAGCAATGGCTTTTGACAAGCCCTCCAAAAATTTACCCTTTTTATTGGCAGATGCCTGCCGGGGTTCTTTCATACATGGATGTAAAAGCAACAAGCAATGGCTTTTGACAAGCCCTCCAAAAATGTACCCTTTTTTTGGCAGATGCCTGCCGGGGTTCTTCCATACATAGATGTAAAAGCAACAAGCAATGGCTTTTGACAAGCCCTCCAAAAATTGACCCTTTTTAGTGGCAGATGCCTGCCGGGGTTCTTCCATAGATAGATGTAAAAGCAACAAGCAATGGCTTTTGACAAGCCCTCCAAAAATTGACCCTTTTTTTGGCAGATGCCTGCCGGGGTTCTTCCATACATGGATGTAAAAGCAACAAGCAATGGCTTTTGACAAGCCCTCCAAAAATTTACCCTTTTTTTGGCAAATGCCTGCCGGGGTTCTTCCATACATAGATGTAAAAGCAACAAGCAATGGCTTTTGACAAGCCCTCCAAAAATTTACCCCTTTTATTGGCAGATGCCTGCCGGGGTTCTTCCATACATGAATGTAAAAGCAACAAGCAATGGCTTTTCACAAGCCCTCCAAAAATTGACCCTTTCTATTGGCAGATGCCTGCCGGGGTTCTTCCATACATAGTTGTAAAAGCAACAAGCAATGGCTTTTGACAAGCCCTCCAAAAATTTACCCTTTTTTTGGCAGATGCCTGCCGGGGTTCTTCCATACATAGATGTAAAAGCAACAAGCAATGGCTTTTGACAAGCCCTCCAAAAATTGACCCTTTTTAGTGGCAGATGCCTGCCGGGGTTCTTCCATACATGGATGTAAAAGCAACAAGCAATGGCTTTTGACAAGCCCTCCATAAATTGACCCTTTTTTTTGGCAGATGCCTGCCGGGGTTCTTCCATACATAGATGTAAAAGCAACAAGCAATGGCTTTTGACAAGCCCTCCAAAAATGTACCCTTTTTTTTGGCAGATGCCTGCCGGGGTTCTTCCATACATGGATGTAAAAGCAACAAGCAATGGCTTTTGACAAGCCCTCCAAAAATTGACCCTTTTTATTGGCAGATGCCTGCCGGGGTTCTTCCATACATGGATGTAAAAGCAACAAGCAATGGCTTTTGACAAGCCCTCCAAAAATTGACCCTTTTTATTGGCAGATGCCTGCCGGGGTTCTTCCATACATGGATGTAAAAGCAACAAGCAATGGCTTTTGACAAGTCCTCCAAAAATTTACCCTTTTTTTGGCAGATGCCTGCCGGGGTTCTTCCATACATGGATGTAAAAGCAACAAGCAATGGCTTTTGACAAGCCCTCCAAAAATTTACCCTTTTTATTAGCAGATGCCTGCCGGGGTTCTTCCATACATGGATGTAAAAGCAACAAGCAATGACTTTTGACAAGCCCTCCAAAAATGTACCCTTTTTTTGGCAGATGCCTGCCGGGGTTCTTCCATACATAGATGTAAAAGCAACAAGCAATGGCTTTTGACAAGCCCTCCAAAAATTGACCCTTTTTAGTGGCAGATGCCTGCCGGGGTTCTTCCATACATGGATGTAAAAGCAACAAGCAATGGCTTTTGACAAGCCCTCCAAAAATTTACCCTTTTTTTGGCAAATGCCTGCCGGGGTTCTTCCATACATAGATGTAAAAGCAACAAGCAATGGCTTTTGACAAGCCCTCCAAAAATGTACCCTTTTTTTGGCAGATGCCTGCCGGGGTTCTTCCATAGATAGATGTAAAAGCAACAAGCAATGGCTTTTGACAAGCCCTCCAAAAATTGACCCTTTTTATTGGCAGATGCCTGCCGGGGTTCTTCCATACATGGATGTAAAAGCAACAAGCAATGGCTTTTGACAAGCCCTCCAAAAATGTACCCTTTTTTTGGCAGATGCCTGCCGGGGTTCTTCCATACATGGATGTAAAAGCAACAAGCAATGGCTTTTGACAAGCCCTCCAAAAATTGACCCTTTTTTTTGGCAGATGCCTGCCGGGGTTCTTCCATACATGAATGTAAAAGCAACAAGCAATGGCTTTTCACAAGCCCTCCAAAAATTGACCCTTTTTATTGGCAGATGCCTGCCGGGGTTCTTCCATACATAGATGTAAAAGCAACAAAGCAATGGCTTTTGACAAGCACTCCAAAAATTGACCCTTTTTATTGGCAGATGCCTGCCGGGGTTCTTCCATACATAGATGTAAAAGTAACAAGCAATGGCTTTTGACAAGCCCTCCAAAAATTGACCCTTTTTATTGGCAGATGCCTGTCGGGGTTCTTCCATACATAGATGTAAAAGAAACAAGCAATGGCTTTTGACAAGCCCTCCAAAAATTGACCCTTTTTTTGGCAGATGCCTGCCGGGGTTCTTCCATACATGGATGTAAAAGCAACAAGCAATGGCTTTTGACAAGCCCTCCAAAAATTGACCCTTTTTAGTGGCAGATGCCTGCCGGGGTTCTTCCATACATGGATGTAAAAGCAACAAGCAATGGCTTTTGACAAGCCCTCCAAAAATTGACCCTTTTTAGTGGCAGATGCCTGCCGGGGTTCTTCCATAGATAGATGTAAAAGCAACAAGCAATGGCTTTTGATAAGCCCTCCAAAAATTGACCCTTTTTATTGGCGATGCCTGCCGGGGTTCTTCCATACATGGATGCAAAAGCAACAAGCAATGGCTTTTGACAAGCCCTCCAAAAATGTACCCTTTTTTTGGCAAATGCCTGCCGGGGTTCTTCCATACATAGATGTAAAAGCAACAAGCAATGGCTTTTGACAAGCCCTCCAAAAATTTACCCCTTTTATTGGCAGATGCCTGCCGGGGTTCTTCCATACATGAATGTAAAAGCAACAAGCAATGGCTTTTCACAAGCCCTCCAAAAATTGACCCTTTCTATTGGCAGATGCCTGTCGGGGTTCTTCCATACATGAATGTAAAAGCAACAAGCAATGGCTTTTGACAAGCCCTCCAAAAATTGACCCTTTTTTTGGCAGATGCCTGCCGGGGTTCTTCCATACATAGATGTAAAAGCAACAAGCAATGGCTTTTGACAAGCCCTCCAAAAATGGACCCTTTTTAGTGGCAGATGCCTGCCGGGGTTCTTCCATACATGGATGTAAAAGCAACAAGCAATGGCTTTTGACAAGCCCTCCAAAAATTGACCCTTTTTTTTGGCAGATGCCTGCCGGGGTTCTTCCATACATAGATGTAAAAGCAACAAGCAATGGCTTTTGACAAGCTCTCCATAAATTGACCCTTTTTATTGGCAGATGCCTGCCGGGGTTCTTCCATACATAGATGTAAAAGCAACAAGCAATGGCTTTTGACAAGCTCTCCATAAATTGACCCTTTTTATTGGCAGATGCCTGCCGGGGTTCTTCCATACATGAATGAAAAAGCAACAAGCAATGGCTTTTCACAAGCCCTCCAAAAATTGACCCTTTTTATTGGCAGATGCCTGCCGGGGTTCTTCCATACATAGATGTAAAAGCAACAAGCAATGGCTTTTGACAAGCACTCCAAAAATTTACCCTTTTTTTGGCAGATGCCTGCCGGGGTTCTTCCATACATGGATGTAAAAGCAACAAGCAATGGCTTTTGACAAGCCCTCCAAAAATTGACCCTTTTTATTGGCAGATGCCTGCCGGGGTTCTTCCATACATGGATGTAAAAGCAACAAGCAATGGCTTTTGACAAGCCCTCCAAAAATTGACCCTTTTTATTGGCAGATGCCTGCCGGGGTTCTTCCATACATGGATGTAAAAGCAACAAGCAATGGCTTTTGACAAGCCCTCCAAAAATTGACCCTTTTTATTGGCAGATGCCTGCCGGGGTTCTTCCATACATGGATGTAAAAGCAACAAGCAATGGCTTTTGACAAGCCCTCCAAAAATTTACCCTTTTTTTTGGCAGATGCCTGCCGGGGTTCTTCCATACATGAATGTAAAAGCAAGAAGCAATGGCTTTTCACAAGCCCTCCAAAAATTGACCCTTTTTATTGGCAGATGCCTGCCGGGGTTCTTCCATACATAGATGTAAAAGCAACAAGCAATGGCTTTTGACAAGCACTCCAAAAATTGACCCTTTTTATTGGCAGATGCCTGCCGGGGTTCTTCCATACATGGATGTAAAAGCAACAAGCAATGGCTTTTGACAAGCCCTCCAAAAATGTACCCTTTTAATTGGCAGATGCCTGCCGGGGTTCTTCCATACATAGATGTAAAAGCAACAAGCAATGGCTTTTGACAAGCCCTCCAAAAATTGACCCTTTTTAGTGGCAGATGCCTGCCGGGGTTCTTCCATACATGGATGTAAAAGCAACAAGCAATGGCTTTTGACAAGCCCTCCAAAAATGTACCCTTTTAATTGGCAGATGCCTGCCGGGGTTCTTCCATACATAGATGTAAAAGCAACAAGCAATGGCTTTTGACAAGCCCACCAAAAATTGACCCTTTTTAGTGGCAGATGCCTGCCGGGGTTCTTCCATACATGGATGTAAAAGCAACAAGCAATGGCTTTTGACAAGCCCTCCAAAAATTTACCCTTTTTAGTGGCAGATGCCTGCCGGGGTTCTTCCATACATGGATGTAAAAGCAACAAGCAATGGCTTTTGACAAGCCCTCCAAAAATTGACCCTTTTTTTTGGCAGATGCCTGCCGGGGTTCTTCCATACATAGATGTAAAAGCAACAAGCAATGGCTTTTGACAAGCTCTCCATAAATTGACCCTTTTTATTGGCAGATGCCTGCCGGGGTTCTTCCATACATAGATGTAAAAACAACAAGCAATGACTTTTGACAAGCCCTCCAAAAATTGACCCTTTTTATTGGCAGATGCCTGCCGGGGTTCTTCCATACATAGATGTAAAAGCAACAAGCAATGGCTTTTGACAAGCCCTCCAAAAATTGACCCTTTTTAGTGGCAGATGCCTGCCGGGGTTCTTCCATACATGGATGTAAAAGCAACAAGCAATGGCTTTTGACAAGCCCTCCAAAAATTGACCCTTTTTATTGGCAGATGCCTGCCGGGGTTCTTCCATACATGGATGTAAAAGCAACAAGCAATGGCTTTTGACAAGCCCTCCAAAAATTGACCCTTTTTATTGGCAGATGCCTGCCGGGGTTCTTCCATACATGAATGTAAAAGCAACAAGCAATGGCTTTTGACAAGCCCTCCAAAAATGTACCCTTTTTTTGGCAGATGCCTGCCGGGGTTCTTCCATACATAGATGTAAAAGCAACAAGCAATGGCTTTTGACAAGCCCTCCAAAAATTGACCCTTTTTAGTGGCAGATGCCTGCCGGGGTTCTTCCATACATGGATGTAAAAGCAACAAGCAATGGCTTTTGACAAGCCCTCCAAAAATTGACCCTTTTTATTGGCAGATGCCGGCCGGGGTTCTTCCATACATGGATGTAAAAGCAACAAGCAATGGCTTTTGACAAGCCCTCCAAAAATTGACCCTTTTTTTTGGCAGATGGCTTCCGGGGTTCTTCCATACATGAATGTAAAAGCAACAAGCAATGGCTTTTCACAAGCCCTCCAAAAATTTACCCTTTTTATTGGCAGATGCCTGCCGGGGTTCTTCCATACATAGATGTAAAAGCAACAAGCAATGGCTTTTGACAAGCCCTCCAAAAATTGACCCTTTTTATTGGCAGATGCCTGCCGGGGTTCTTCCATACATGGATGTAAAAGCAACAAGCAATGGCTTTTGACAAGCCCTCCAAAAATGTACCCTTTTTTTGGCAGATGCCTGCCGGGGTTCTTCCATACATAGATGTAAAAGCAACAAGCAATAGCTTTTCACAAGCCCTCCAAAAATTGACCCTTTTTTTTGGCAGATGCCTGCCGGGGTTCTTCCATACATAGATGTAAAAGCAACAAGCAATGGCTTTTGACAAGCCCTCCAAAAATTGACCCTTTTTATTGGCAGATGCCTGCCGGGGTTCTTCCATACATGGATGTAAAAGCAAAAAGCAATGGCTTTTGACAAGCCCTCCAAAAATGTACCCTTTTTATTGGTAGATGCCTGCCGGGGTTCTTCCATACATTAATGTAAAAGCAACAAGCAATGGCTTTTGACAAGCCCTCCAAAAATTGACCCTTTTTTTTGGCAGATGCATGCCGGGGTTCTTCCATACATAGATGTAAAAGCAACAAGCAATGGCTTTTGACAAGCCCTCCAAAAATTGACCCTTTTTATTGGCAGATGCCTGCCGGGGTTCTTCCATACATAGATGTAAAAGCAACAAGCAATGGCTTTTGACAAGCCCTCCAAAAATTAACCCTTTTTAGTGGCAGATGCCTGCCGGGGTTCTTCCATACATAGATGTAAAAGCAACAAGCAATGGCTTTTGACAAGCCCTCCAAAAATGTACCCTTTTTTTTGGCAGATGCCTGCCGGGGTTCTTCCATACATAGATGTAAAAGCAAAAAGCAATGGCTTTTGACAAGCCCTCCAAAAATTGACCCTTTTTATTGGCAGATGCCTGCCGGGGTTCTTCCATACATGGATGTATAAGCAACAAGCAATGGCTTTTGACAAGCCCTCCAAAAATGTACCCCTTTTATTGGCAGATGCCTGCCGGGGTTCTTCCATACATGAATGTAAAAGCAACAAGCAATGGCTTTTGACAAGCCCTCCAAAAATTGACCCTTTTTTTTGGCAGATGCCTGCCGGGGTTCTTCCATACATATATGTAAAAGCAACACGCAATGGCTTTTGACAAGCCCTTCAAAAATTGACCATTTTTTTTGGCAGATGCCTGCCGGGGTTCTTCCATACATAGATGTAAAAGCAACAAGCAATAGCTTTTCACAAGCCCTCCAAAAATTGACCCTTTTTTTTGGCAGATGCCTGCCGGGGTTCTTCCATACATAGATGTAAAAGCAACAAGCAATGGCTTTTGACAAGCCCTCCAAAAATGTACCCTTTTTATTGGTAGATGCCTGCCGGGGTTCTTCCATACATTAATGTAAAAGCAACAAGCAATGGCTTTTGACAAGCCCTCCAAAAATTGACCCTTTTTTTTGGCAGATGCCTGCCGGGGTTCTTCCATACATAGATGTAAAAGCAACAAGCAATGGCTTTTCACAAGCCCTCCAAAAATTGACCCTTTTTATTGGCAGATGCCTGCCGGGGTTCTTCCATACATAGATGTAAAAGCAACAAGCAATGGCTTTTGACAAGCCCTCCAAAAATTGACCCTTTTTATTGGCAGATGCCTGCCGGGGTTCTTCCATACATAGATGTAAAAGCAACAAGTAATGGCTTTTGACAAGCCCTCCAAAAATTGACCCTTTTTAGTGGCAGATGCCTGCCGGGGTTCTTCCATACATAGATGTAAAAGCAACAAGCAATGGCTTTTGACAAGCCCTCCAAAAATTTACCCTTTTTTTTGGCAGATGCCTGCCGGGGTTCTTCCATACATAGATGTAAAAGCAAAAAGCAATGGCTTTTGACAAGCCCTCCAAAAATTGACCCTTTTTATTGGCAGATGCCTGCCGGGGTTCTTCCATACATGGATGTAATAGTAAGAAGCAATGGCTTTTCACAAGCCCTCCAAAAATTGACCCTTTTTAGTGGCAGATGCCTGCCGGGGTTCTTCCATACATTAATGTAAAAGCAACAAGCAATAGCTTTTCACAAGCCCTCCAAAAATTGACCCTTTTTTTTGGCAGATGCCTGCCGGGGTTCTTCCATACATAGATGTAAAAGCAACAAGCAATGGCTTTTGACAAGCCCTCCAAAAATGTACCCTTTTTATTGGTAGATGCCTGCCGGGGTTCTTCCATACGTTAATGTAAAAGCAACAAGCAATGGCTTTTGACAAGCCCTCCAAAAATTGACCCTTTTTTTTGGCAGATGCCTGCCGGGGTTCTTCCATACATAGATGTAAAAGCAACAAGCAATGGCTTTTGACAAGCCCTCCAAAAATTTACCCTTTTTATTGGCAGATGCCTGCCGGGGTTCTTCCATACATAGATGTAAAAGCAACAAGCAATGGCTTTTGACAAGCCCTCCAAAAATTGACCCTTTTTAGTGGCAGATGCCTGCCGGGGTTCTTCCATACATGGATGTAAAAGCAACAAGCAATGGCTTTTGACAAGCCCTCCAAAATTGTACCCTTTTTTTTGGCAGATGCCTGCCGGGGTTCTTCCATACATAGATGTAAAAGCAAAAAGCAATGGCTTTTGACAAGCCCTCCAAAAATTGACCCTTTTTATTGGCAGATGCCTGCCGGGGTTCTTCCATACATGTATGTAATAGTAAGAAGCAATGGCTTTTCACAAGCCCTCCAAAAATTGACCCTTTTTAGTGGCAGATGCCTGCCGGGGTTCTTCCATACATTAATGTAAAAGCAACAAGCAATAGCTTTTCACAAGCCCTCCAAAAATTGACCCTTTTTTTTGGCAGATGCCTGCCGGGGTTCTTCCATACATAGATGTAAAAGCAACAAGCAATGGCTTTTGACAAGCCCTCCAAAAATGTACCCTTTTTATTGGTAGATGCCTGCCGGGGTTCTTCCATACGTTAATGTAAAAGCAACAAGCAATGGCTTTTGACAAGCCCTCCAAAAATTGACCCTTTTTTTTGGCAGATGCCTGCCGGGGTTCTTCCATACATAGATGTAAAAGCAAAAAGCAATGGCTTTTGACAAGCCCTCCAAAAATTGACCCTTTTTATTGGCAGATGCCTGCCGGGGTTCTTCCATACATGGATGTAATAGTAAGAAGCAATGGCTTTTCACAAGCCCTCCAAAAATTGACCCTTTTTAGTGGCAGATGCCTGCCGGGGTTCTTCCATACATTAATGTAAAAGCAACAAGCAATAGCTTTTCACAAGCCCTCCAAAAATTGACCCTTTTTTTTTGGCAGATGCCTGCCGGGGTTCTTCCATACATAGATGTAAAAGCAACAAGCAATGGCTTTTAACAAGCCCTCCAAAAATGTACCCTTTTTATTGGTAGATACCTGCCGGGGTTCTTCCATACATAGATGTAAAAGCAACAAGCAATGGCTTTTGACAAGCCCTCCAAAAATTGACCCTTTTTATTGGCAGATGCCTGCCGGGGTTCTTCCATACATAGATGTAAAAGCAACAAGCAATGGCTTTTGACAAGCCCTCCAAAAATTGACCCTTTTTTTTGGCAGATGCCTGCCGGGGTTCTTCCATACATAGATGTAAAAGCAAAAAGCAATGGCTTTTGACAAGCCCTCCAAAAATGTACCCTTTTTATTGGTAGATGCCTGCCGGGGTTCATCCATACATGAATGTAAAAGCAACAAGCAATGGCTTTTGACAAGCCCTCCAAAAATTGACCCTTTTTTTTGGCAGATGCCTGCCGGGGTTCTTCCATACATAGATGTAAAAGCAACAAGCAATGGCTTTTGACAAGCCCTCCAAAAATTGACCCTTTTTATTGGCAGATGCCTGCCGGGGTTCTTCCATACGTTAATGTAAAAGCAACAAGCAATGGCTTTTGACAAGCCCTCCAAAAATTGACCCTTTTTAGTGGCAGATGCCTGCCGGGGTTCTTCCATACATTAATGTAAAAGCAACAAGCAATAGCTTTTCACAAGCCCTCCAAAAATTGACCCTTTTTTTTGGCAGATGCCTGCCGGGGTTCTTCCATACATAGATGTAAAAGCAACAAGCAATGGCTTTTGACAAGCCCTCCAAAAATGTACCCTTTTTATTGGTAGATGCCTGCCGGGGTTCTTCCATACGTTAATGTAAAAGCAACAAGCAATGGCTTTTGACAAGCCCTCCAAAAATTGACCCTTTTTTTTGGCAGATGCCTGCCGGGGTTCTTCCATACATAGATGTAAAAGCAACAAGCAATGGCTTTTGACAAGCCCTCCAAAAATTTACCCTTTTTATTGGCAGATGCCTGCCGGGGTTCTTCCATACATAGATGTAAAAGCAACAAGCAATGGCTTTTGACAAGCCCTCCAAAAATTGACCCTTTTTAGTGGCAGATGCCTGCCGGGGTTCTTCCATACATGGATGTAAAAGCAACAAGCAATGGCTTTTGACAAGCCCTCCAAAATTGTACCCTTTTTTTTGGCAGATGCCTGCCGGGGTTCTTCCATACATAGATGTAAAAGCAAAAAGCAATGGCTTTTGACAAGCCCTCCAAAAATTGACCCTTTTTATTGGCAGATGCCTGCCGGGGTTCTTCCATACATGTATGTAATAGTAAGAAGCAATGGCTTTTCACAAGCCCTCCAAAAATTGACCCTTTTTAGTGGCAGATGCCTGCCGGGGTTCTTCCATACATTAATGTAAAAGCAACAAGCAATAGCTTTTCACAAGCCCTCCAAAAATTGACCCTTTTTTTTGGCAGATGCCTGCCGGGGTTCTTCCATACATAGATGTAAAAGCAACAAGCAATGGCTTTTGACAAGCCCTCCAAAAATGTACCCTTTTTATTGGTAGATGCCTGCCGGGGTTCTTCCATACGTTAATGTAAAAGCAACAAGCAATGGCTTTTGACAAGCCCTCCAAAAATTGACCCTTTTTTTTGGCAGATGCCTGCCGGGGTTCTTCCATACATAGATGTAAAAGCAACAAGCAATGGCTTTTGACAAGCCCTCCAAAAATTTACCCTTTTTATTGGCAGATGCCTGCCGGGGTTCTTCCATACATAGATGTAAAAGCAACAAGCAATGGCTTTTGACAAGCCCTCCAAAAATTGACCCTTTTTAGTGGCAGATGCCTGCCGGGCTTCTTCCATACATGGATGTAAAAGCAACAAGCAATGGCTTTTGACAAGCCCTCCAAAATTGTACCCTTTTTTTTGGCAGATGCCTGCCGGGGTTCTTCCATACATAGATGTAAAAGCAAAAAGCAATGGCTTTTGACAAGCCCTCCAAAAATTGACCCTTTTTATTGGCAGATGCCTGCCGGGGTTCTTCCATACATGGATGTAATAGTAAGAAGCAATGGCTTTTCACAAGCCCTCCAAAAATTGACCCTTTTTAGTGGCAGATGCCTGCCGGGGTTCTTCCATACATTAATGTAAAAGCAACAAGCAATAGCTTTTCACAAGCCCTCCAAAAATTGACCCTTTTTTTTGGCAGATGCCTGCCGGGGTTCTTCCATACATAGATGTAAAAGCAACAAGCAATGGCTTTTAACAAGCCCTCCAAAAATGTACCCTTTTTATTGGTAGATACCTGCCGGGGTTCTTCCATACATAGATGTAAAAGCAACAAGCAATGGCTTTTGACAAGCCCTCCAAAAATTGACCCTTTTTATTGGCAGATGCCTGCCGGGGTTCTTCCATACATAGATGTAAAAGCAACAAGCAATGGCTTTTGACAAGCCCTCCAAAAATTGACCCTTTTTTTTGGCAGATGCCTGCCGGGGTTCTTCCATACATAGATGTAAAAGCAAAAAGCAATGGCTTTTGACAAGCCCTCCAAAAATGTACCCTTTTTATTGGTAGATGCCTGCCGGGGTTCTTCCATACATTAATGTAAAAGCAACAAGCAATGGCTTTTGACAAGCCCTCCAAAAATTGACCCTTTTTTTTGGCAGATGCCTGCCGGGGTTCTTCCATACATAGATGTAAAAGCAACAAGCAATGGCTTTTGACAAGCCCTCCAAAAATTGACCCTTTTTATTGGCAGATGCCTGCCGGGGTTCTTCCATACATAGATGTAAAAGCAACAAGCAATGGCTTTTGACAAGCCCTCCAAAAATTGACCCTTTTTATTGGCAGATGCCTGCCGGGGTTCTTCCATACATGGATGTAAAAGCAACAAGCAATGGCTTTTGACAAGCCCTCCAAAAATTGACCCTTTTTTTTGGCAGATGCCTGCCGGGGTTCTTCCATACATAGATGTAAAAGTAACAAGCAATGACTTTTGACAAGCCCTCCAAAAATTGACCCTTTTTAGTGGCAGATGCCTGCCGGGGTTCTTCCATACATGGATGTAAAAGCAACAAGCAATGGCTTTTGACAAGCCCTCCAAAAATTTACCCTTTTATTGGCAGATGCCTGCCGGGGTTCTTCCATACATAGATGTAAAAGCAACAAGCAATGGCTTTTGACAAGCCCTCCAAAAATTTACCCCTTTTATTGGCAGATGCCTGCCGGGGTTCTTCCATACATGAATGTAAAAGCAACAAGCAATGGCTTTTGACAAGCCCTCCAAAAATTGACCCTTTTTTTTGGCAGATGCCTGCCGGGGTTCTTCCATACATAGATGTAAAAGCAACAAGCAATGGCTTTTGACAAGCCCTCCAAAAATTGACCCTTTTTATTGGCAGATGCCTGCCGGGGTTCTTCCATACATAGATGTAAAAGCAAAAAGCAATGGCTTTTGACAAGCCCTCCAAAAATGTACCCTTTTTATTGGTAGATGCCTGCCGGGGTTCTTCCATACATTAATGTAAAAGCAACAAGCAATGGCTTTTGACAAGCCCTCCAAAAATTGAACCTTTTTTTTGGCAGATGCCTGCCGGGGTTCTTCCATACATAGATGTAAAAGCAACAAGCAATGGCTTTTGACAAGCCCTCCAAAAATTTACCCTTTTTATTGGCAGATGCCTGCCGGGGTTCTTCCATACATAGATGTAAAAGCAACGGCTTTTAACAAGCCCTCCAAAAATGTACCCTTTTTATTGGCAGATGCCTGCCGGGGTTCTTCCATACATGGATGTAAAAGCAACAAGCAATGGCTTTTGACAAGCCCTCCAAAAATTGACCCTTTTTATTGGCAGATGCCTGCCGGGGTTCTTCCATACATAGATGTAAAAGCAACAAGCAATGGCTTTTGACAAGCCCTCCAAAAATTGACCCTTTTTAGTGGCAGATGCCTGCCGGGGTTCTTCCATACATAGATGTAAAAGTAACAAGCAATGACTTTTGACAAGCCCTCCAAAAATTGACCCTTTTTAGTGGCAGATGCCTGCCGGGGTTCTTCCATACATGGATGTAAAAGCAACAAGCAATGGCTTTTGACAAGCCCTCCAAAAATTTACCCCTTTTATTGGCAGATGCCTGCCGGGGTTCTTCCATACATGAATGTAAAAGCAACAAGCAATGGCTTTTGACAAGCCCTCAAAAATTGACCCTTTTTATTGGCAGATGCCTGCCGGGGTTCTTCCATACATAGATGTAAAAGCAACAAGCAATGGCTTTTGACAAGCCCTCCAAAAATTGACCCTTTTTATTGGCAGATGCCTGCCGGGGTTCTTCCATACATAGATGTAAAAGCAACAAGCAATGGCTTTTGACAAGCCCTCCAAAAATTTACCCATTTTCTTGGCAGATGCGGCTTGCTTTCTGAGGAGTGAGGAGGTGCTTTGGTTTTGGGTGTGGTGCTTTTTGTATATACCTTCCCAGGGACTCTGCTTTATTACCTGCCCAGGTTTGTTACACCTGTCTGGGCTTGCAGAGTGCCCTGAGGGGGGCTCCATCCGGAGATGGAGTCCCGGTCCTCCACCCTCCGGAGTAGGCCGGTGGGGGGTGGAGGGACATCCCAGCCGGCTGGGAAAGTGGAGCCAGCCCTGGGGGAGAGAAGGTCATCTCGGGGCTGCAGCAATGTGGCCTCGTCGCCCCCCAGGGCTGGGGCATCGCAGCATGCTGCAAAGAGAGCAGAGGCGATGGAGCACTCTCCAGGAGAGGGACCAGCAAGATCGGGCCCGGAAGACCATGGCTGCAGGGACCCCGCGGAGTGGGGGTCACTGAGGCCGGGAGAGGAGGCTACCACTTTTGGCTCCCGCCTGGTGGCCCACCTCGAGGAGTATAAAGACCTGGGTAGGTCCCTGCAGCGCCTCCGTGGAGAGCTAGCGGTAGCCCGGCAGAGGGTAGCGAAATCCTCTGGCGGCAGGAGAACCAAGTTTTCGGCGCAGGTCCGCTCCCTGCTCCGGGAGGTGAAGGAAGTGGAGGAGAGGAGAGCGACCATCCTAAAAGGAGGAGGCGTTTTCGCTGAAAAGTTAAAAAATGAGGACCGTTTTACGGAAATGGCGGTTAGAGGAAGCGGTCAAGGAACCTCGGCAGCAAGCATGGAAGCTGCCATGGAGGAAACCCCTGTCGAGCCGGTGCCTGTCCCAGCACGGGAGGAGTCGGAAGCAGAGGCGCCGCGCGAGTCGGGGCATTTAACGGCAAGGACTATTTCACCGAATATGGTACGTTTACCGGGGAGCAGCTCCGGGTCAGAGGAGGAGCACCCCCCCCCGGTCTACTGACACAGATCTGCGACCAGGAATCCCCTGTGTCGCTGGAGGGGTTCAGTTTCGGCTCGGAGCTGCCCCCAGAGGAAGAGGAAAAAAGTGCAGCAGCAGAGAAACGGAGGAAGAAAAAGATGCGGCAGAAGCTGAGAGAGGAGAGGCGGCTGAAAGAGGTGAGACTCGTGTATGTCCATGGGTCTCCTCTGCACTCCGGGTCACAAGAGATTCTGGTTCGGAGTGCAGAACCCGCAAGCCCCCCAGCCCCGGCTCCTGCAGTGGGGTCGGGGCGGGAATGCGGGAAGATCGCAGCGAGGACTGGCAAAATGGCGCCGGACGGCGCTCGCTGTGAAGTGGGCGGAACTGGCGGCCAGAGCGCAGCAGGGGGCGTGGTCCCAGAGCAGGCTGACGGCGAGCCCCGGAGACCGGTGCTTGGCGTGAGCCGAGTATCGGAGGAGCGGGCGGACCGGAAGTCAGCGGCAGCGCGGTCCCGTGGATCGGGTGCCTGTAACGTGGCCGGTCCTGTCACACCGCGACCGGTCAGCGTAATAGGTCTGCAGGCACCCGATGCCTCGGATAAGGGCGTAGCCAAAGCCTCTGGCAGAGGCGGAGCCAGTCACTCCGGAGTGGAGGAGGGGAGTGGCTTGGCAAATGTAAATCCAGAGTTGCTGCTGAAAAGCAGCTCAGAAATTAAAGTGACAGTACCAGTAAATGAAAAGTGTAAAATAAAAGTTAATGAAGAGCGTAAAATAAAAATGAATGAAGAAGGTAAAGAAAAGAGCAATGATGTAAATAAAGAGGTGATTAATGAAGTATATAGTGATGTAAATAGAGAAGTGTCTTTTCCTGCCCTGGCAAGTGATATGGACACCGATGATGCGGAGGGTTGCTTGGAGGTGCCGCTTATGTCATCTGGCGGCCCCTCCGTAGCTGCACCTGATGATGCAGAGGTGGGAGTTGGAGTCAGGGCAGGGAAAGCGAGTGAAAAGAAAAAAAATGTTGAGCCTGGCTTGGCCAAGGGAATGACAGGGTTGCGAGAGAAAGTGTCAGCCGGAAATGTGGGAGGGCCTGGTGCTCCTCTTCCCAGTGCCCCAAGCAGGACTTATGCCGGGGTAGTGGGGGGGGGGACCACCAGCCCACCCACCCTCGTCCTCCGGCCCTGGGGAAGGTCACTTGCAACAGCGCCTCCTGCAGGCCTTAAGGGAGGGGAAGCAGTCCCTGACTGTAGGGGGTGTGCAGAGGGACCTATCATTTTGGATAGATAGGTACGGGTTGGAGGCCTTCCGAGAGAAAAGAGGAGATCAGTGGTCGCTCCCGACAACCGGGCAGGCTGTGGTCAGGAGGAATGTGGTCCGTCTCCGGTGGCGTGGCAATGAGATCTGTCCCCCCAGGAAAACGGTGGTGGAGCTGCTGCTGGGGATGGGCTTCAGGGCACGTGACATCTTTGCCCTGATACACCCTCATGGCTCAGCTGAGTTCGACATCAGCTTTGTTCAACCAGGAGGCCTGGAGGTCTTCTGGGGGAATTATGAGCTGGTGAAGGACAAGCCCGGCTGGCGGGATTTTGCTGCACAAGCGATATCCCGCCAGAATGGTCTCAAGAAGGTGACCGTTCTCACCCGTAACGAGTCACTTTCTTGCATTGACATCATGACCTGGTTAAGTCGTTTTGGAGAGGTGGCGGAGATGCCCAGGAAGAATCTGGATGAGTTTGGCATCTGGTCAGGGGCCTGGACGTTTATGGTTAAACTTAGGCGTCTGGGGCAGACTGTGTCCCACATTCCATCCTCTGCTTTCCTTGGGAGGGATCGCATCCTGGTCTTCTACCAGGGGCAGCCGAGGCTGTGTCACCGGTGTGGCGACCCCTCACACTTGAGCGCAGGCTGCACGGTGCAGAAGTGCGCTCATTGTGGGGGGGTAGGTCATCTGGCCGCATCGTGTGACCAGATTAGGTGTCACCTGTGTGGTGACTTAGGTCACCCATTCAGTAGGTGTCCTCGCTCCGTGGTCAATGTTGTCGCCAAGCCTGCAGGAGAAGAAAGTGGGGTGGCTCCTGTGGGTGAGGGGGCATGCAGAGACGGCGGGGCAAAAGGGCAAGTGAAGATATCAAGGAGAGGGCTCCAGCCTTCCTACCATCGAAGGCTGGAGAAAAGGCAAAAGGAGAGGGAGCTGAGGGAAGCCCAGGCAACTGGGCGGACCTCTGGCCTGAACCCGGAGCCTGCCCTGGAGACGGATGCCCTTGGGGACACTGAATTGGATGAGGAGGTCAGGAGGATCCAGAGTGAGCAAGCGGCTGAGGACTCTCAATCCTCCCAATATGAAAGTGTTGGTGAGGAAGAGAGGGTACAGCCTAAAAAAACACCTGGGACACAGGGCAAGATCTTGAGCGGGCCAAAGTCATCTGGCCATGCCCCGGCCACGGAAGGCAACATCTGCACCCCTCTGGTGCTCTCCCCCAACCGCTACCAAGCCCTCATGGATTTTCCAGCTCTTCAGCAAAGTGAAGAGGAGGGTGAGGTAGGGGTCTCAGAGGGCGCCGGACCCCTTCACCCGAGAGGTACAAAGGCCTCTGGGGCAGGGGTCAACCTGGGGCAGGGGGACGAGGATGGGAGTGTGAGTGAGGGGGGGGAGGTCCGCCAGGAGGGGATGGACTCCACCACCTCCAAAAAACGTGCTAAGAAAGGGAGAGAGTCTGGGGGGTCCTCCTCAGACCATGACAGGGGTGGGAAGAAGAAAGCCATCTAATTTTATCATCCAGGATGGCGGTACCCACACCGTTGACGCTGGCTTCCATTAATGTCGCCAGCATTAAGTCAGATATGGCTAAATTTATGGCCTTTGATTTTCTCAGCCGAGTTGAAGCTGACATTTTGTTTTTGCAAGAGACCAGGCTGGCGCTTTTGGCAGACGTCGTAAAAGCCAGGAGGGATTGGCGACGCGGGCCCTCCTGCTGGTCTCTTGCGGCCGAGCCATATAGCGGTGTGGCGGTTCTTTTCACCGCACCGGTAAAATGCCGACGGATGATAGAATTAGAAATGGGAAGGTGCCTGATTTTAGATGTTCTCATAAAGGGACAAGAATTGCGATTAATCAACATCTATGGTCCTCAAACTAAGTGGGACCGGAAAAGTCTCTTTATGAGGATTAAGCCTTTCCTTTTTTCTAGGCGACAGGTCATCTTTGGAGGGGATTTTAACACTGTCGTTAGACCCCGCGATAGAGGAGGTTCCATAGACAGACTGGCCTACGATAGTATAGCCTTAAATAGCATAGCTAGCGAGGCTCGCCTGGTGGATATCCACATCAGGCATACCCCAGGTCACCCCGGGTTCACCTATCAAAGAGGAAGCTGTAGGTCTAGGATAGATAGGTTTTTTTTGAAGGAGGAAGCCATCTCTTCACCAGTGTCCGTTGTTGAGGTGGAATTCTCCGACCACTGTATGATTTTGTTTTCTCTGAACATTGCAGAATCCCTTCGGATGGGTCGAGGTATATGGAGGCTGAATTCTACTCTCCTGGAAGAAGCGGAAATAAGACAGGCCTTTGAAGATTTTCTCCAGGGCCAGGTACCTTTGTTGGATCTAGGTGGCACTAAGTCTGAGTGGTGGGAGTTGTTTAAATATCGGGTGGCAGGATTTTTCCGCCGGCTTTCAGACCTCAGGTCCATGAGCAGGTACCGCCTGTATCAGGAGCTGAGGAGGAAACTCGAACGTCTGGTCTCGGACGGAGGTAGCCAGGAGGAGATCTCCGGGGTGAAAGCGTTGCTCAAGAGGTGTCAGTATGATAGGCACGCATCTTTGGTTCTTGAGAGGGATTTCGGGAGGTACCGCTCGCCCGACCCCTACAGGAACTGTAAGATGTCAGTGAGTCGTAAAATAGTGACAGGACTAATAGACAGTACAGGGTCCCTGAGGAGATCCAAGTCAGGGATTCTGGAGGTCGTTAGATCCTTCTACTCTCACCTTTTGGGTAGGCAGGATCCAGACCGGGAGGAGATGTCGGCTTTCCTGGCTGAAACTATCCCTGAGCCGGGAGAGGACTCAATGTTTTGATGGATCCAATCAAAGAAGAGGAAGTAATGCTGGCGATTGACGGACTAGGTCTGAAAAAATCGCCAGGGCCGGATGGCTTAACATCCGAGTTCTATAAGACCTTTAAAGGAACCCTAGTTCCTCTCTTGACAGCGGTATTTAATGAGTGTCTATCCTCGGGCACTCTGCCAAAGTCAATGAGGAGGTCAGCTTTGATTGTTCTATCAAAGGGTAAGGATTCGACCCGTATTGAGAATTGGCGTCCCATAGCACTCCTCAATACGGACAGAAAGGTTCTCGCAAAGGTGCTGTTTAATCGGTTGGTGAAATTTGCACCCCGGCTTCTTTCGCCGGTCCAGCATTGTTCCGTTCCAGGCCGCAGCACTTTTAGTGCTGTCCTCAGTGTCAGAGAGGCAGTGGAGCGGGGAAATTCTGGCCAGTGGAAGGGGTACGTCCTGTCCTTGGACCAGGCCAAAGCGTTTGACCGAGTGAATCATGAGTATCTATGGTCGGTCCTTCTGAGGTATGGTCTGCCGGGAGGGTTTGTCAATTGGCTCCAGACCTTATACACTGGGGCAGAGACTTTCGCGCTGGTTAACGGTTGGGTTGGAACCCCCTTTGAGGTTGGGTCTGGTGTCCGCCAGGGCTGTCCTCTGAGTCCCCTGCTATATGTGTTTGCGATTGACCCTTTTTTAAGAAGGGTTGACCGTGGACCATTGGCGGGGATCGGGGTCGGCTTGGAAGGGCCGGAAGCCACTCAGAGGGTGGTTGCATACGCGGATGACGTCTCCATTTTCGTCTCCTCTCAAGGGGGGAGGCGGAGTGGGTGATGTCAGAAGTGGAATGTTACTCACGGGCATCTGGGTCCAAGGTTAACCCCTTCAGGACTGAGCCTGTTTTGGCCTTCAGGACGAAGCCGATTTTTCAAATCTGACATGTGTCACTTTATGTGGTAATAACTCCGGAATGCTTTTACCTATCCAAGCGATTCTGAGATTGTTTTCTCGTGACATATTGTACTTTATGTTAGTGAAAAAATTTGGTTGATAAATTCAATATTTATTTGTAAAAAACACCAAGATTTGGAGAAAATTTGCAAAAATTAGCATTTTTCTCAATTTAAATGTATCTGCTTGTGAAACAGATAGTAATACCACACAAAATAGTCACTAGTTAACATCACCCATATGTCTACTTTATGTTTGCATCGTTTTTTGAACATTGTTTTATTTTTCTAGGACGTTACAAGACTTAGAACTTTAGCAGCGATTTCTCATATTTTCAAGAAAATTTCAAAAGGTGATTTTTACAAGGACCAGTTCAGTTCTGAAGTGGCTTTGAGGACCTTATATATTAGAAAGTCCCCATAAATCACCCCATTTTGAAAACTGGACCCCTCAAAGTATTCAAAACAGCATTCAGAAAGTGTATTAACCCTTTAGGCGTTTCACAGGAATTAAAGCAAAGTAGAGGTGAAAGTTACAAATTTCATTTTTTTTTTACAAAATTCATTTGTAATAAAAAAATTTCTATACCACAGGAGGTTTTACCCGAGAAATTTAACTTATTATTTATTGCCCAGATTCTGCAGTTTTTAGAAATACCCCACATGTGGCCCTAGTGCGGTCATGGACTGAAACACCGGCCTCAGAAGCAAAGGAGCACCTAGTGGATTTTGGGGCCTCCTTTTTTCTAGCATATATTTTAGGTACCATGTCAGGTTTGAAGAGGTCTTGTGGGGCCAAAACAATAAAGACCCCCAAAAGTGACCTCATTTTGGAAACTACACCCCTCAGGGAATTTATTTAGGGGTATAATTAGCATTTTGAACCCACAGTTTTTTTTGCTAAATTTATTTGAATTAGTTTGTGAAGGTGAAAATCTACTTTTTTTCTGAAAAAACGTAGAAATTTGTAATTTTTTCAAGGAATAAAAGAGAAAAAACACCCCAACATATGTAAAGCAATTTCTCCTGATTATAGCAATACCCCATATGTGGTAATAAACTGCTGTTTGGACCCACAGCAGGACTCAGAAGGGAAGGAGCACCATTTGGATTTTGAAATTCTGATTTTGCTGGTATAGTTTTCAGTGCCATGTCGCGTTTGAATTGCACTGGAGGGAACAAAATAGTGGAATCCCCCGGAAAGTGACCCCATTTTGGAAACTACACTCATCAAGGAATTTTTCTAGGGGTAAAGTTAGCATTTTGACCACACGGTTGTTTTGCTGAATTCATTGGAATTATTCTGTAAAGGTAAAAATCGACTTTTTTTCTGAAAAAAGGTAGTCATTTTTAATTTTTACAAGGAATAAAGGCGAAAAAGCACCCCAACATTTGTAAAACCATTTCTCCCGATTACGTAAATACGCCATATGTGGTAATAAAGTGCTGTTTGGACCCACAGCGGGGCTTAGAAGGGAAGGAGCGCTATTTGGCTTTGGGAGCTCAAATTTAGCTGAAATGGTTTTTGGGTGCCATGTCGCATTTGCAAAGCCCCTGAGAGGCCAAAACAGTGGAAACCCACCAAAAGTGGAAATTACACCACTTAAAGAATCTATCTAGGGGTATAGTGGGCATTTAGACCCCACAAGTCTTTTGCAGGATTTATTAGAATTGGGCCATGAAAATGAATATCAACATTTCTTCCACTAAAATGTTGCATTTTTTTAAATTTTACAAAGGATAAAGGGGGTAAAAGCTGGCCAACATTTGTAAAGCAATTTCTCCCGAGTACGGCAATACCCCACGTGTGGTCATAAATGGTTTTTCATTAGAAAGTAATTAACCCTTTCTGGACTGATCCATTTTTTTCTTTTCCTTTTTAGTTTTTTCCTCCCCGCGTTCGAAGAGCCACAACTTTTTTATTTTTCAGTCAATAGAGCGGTATGAGGGCTTATTTATTGAGGGACGAGCGGTCGTTTTTATTGGTACCATTTTTTGGTACATACAACTGTTTGAGCACTTTTTATTACATTTTTAGCTAGAGCGAAGGTGACCAAAAAAACAGCGATTTTGCCGTTTTAAATTCTTTATTTTTCACGTGAGACGCTCCATACATCACCCCCCACACTAAGACATGCTATGTTGTGGTGCGCGAAGGGGTTAATGCGCAGCGCATGGTGCGGAGTGAAAATTACAATTTTCCACTCATATGCCACTTTAGTGCACTATATGTTATGCCCAGTTTGTGCCACTGAAGACAAATACCTCATAAAATATTAACCGGGTTCTCCCGGGTATGGCGATGCCATATCTGTTGACGTAAACTGGTGTTTGGGCACGCTGCAGGGCTCAGAAGGGAGGGAGCGTCATTTGGCTTTTGGGGCGCAGATGTAGCTTGGTAGTTGTTCTGTTTGGGGTTTTACTGGTGTTTCAGTTTGTAATGTGGGGGCATATGTAATCTGTGCGGGGTACATCAGGGTACATGTTATCTGTGCGGGGTACATCAGGGTACATGTTATCTGTGCGGGGTACATCAGGGTATAATAAGAGGGTATAATAATGCAGTAAATAAATAATAATCCGCAGATGTGTGGCCGGTGTCGCACTGGTAAATGGCGCCCAATCTTATCTGCTTTTGGAACACTCCGCACATTTTGCATCGCCATATTCTGAGAGCCAGAACGGTTTTATTTTTTCTCCACCGGAGCTGTGTGAGGGTTTATTCTTTGCGGGACAATCTGTAGTTTTCATTGGTACCATTTTGGGGTACCAGAAATTTTTTTGATCACGTTTTATTCCATTTTTTGGCAAGCAAGGTGACCAAAAACCATCAATTCTGACAATGTTTTTTATTCGTTTTTTTATGGCCTTCACCCTGGGCTATAAATGACCATTATACTTTATTCTGCGGGTCGATACGATTACAGCGATACCAGATGTATATAATTTTGTTATGTTTTGCAGCGTTTGTGCAATAAAATCACTTATTTATAAAATAAATACATTTTTGTGTCACCCTATTCTGAGAGCCATAACGTTTTTATTTTTCAGTCAAAAAAGCGATGTAAGGGCTTGTTTTTTGCGGGACGGGATGTAGTTTGTATTGGTACCATTTTGGCGTACGTGCGACTTTTTGATCACTTTTTATTGTATATTTTGGGAGGGTTGGTAACCAAAAAATTGTGATTCGGGCACTGTTTTTTGTTTATTTTTTTTGCGGTGTTCACCGTGCGGGAAAAATAATATTACAGTTTTATAGTTGGGGTCGTTACGAACGCGGCGATACCAAATATGTGTACTTTTTTTAACGTGTTAATTTTTTTCCTATAATAAAAGACTTATTATAGGAAAAAAAGCATTCTTTGTTTATGTCACTTCTAACTTTTATTTTTACACTTTTTAAAAACATTTTTATTATCTTTTTTTTACTTTTTTTACTTGTCCCACTAGGGGACACTTAGACTGGCAGCTCTGATCGCTGCTGGAATACATTACACTACACACGTAGTGTAATGTGTTCTAACTGTCATTGTGACGTGACAGTCACACTGACAGGAAGCATCGGAGGACCGGCCGGGGGCTGATCCTCCGAGGCTTCCGTACATGGCAACCCGGAGGTCATTATCTGACCTCCGATTGCCGTGATAAGGATCGCCAGCCCCCGCAAATACATGTGGGGGGCTGCCGATCCGCTGTAAACCTCTTCGATGTGGTGATCGCAATCGACCACCGCATCGAAGGGGTTAATTGCCGATTTCAGCGGCGACAGGCTGCTGATCGGCAACGGGGGAGAGCAGGGCTGACACCCTGCACAGTTAACCGCCGCTGCGGTGTAGCGCCGCGCGGCGGTTAACTGTTAAAGCGCGGACGTAACTGTACGCCAAGGTGCGCAAAGTTACTGCTCACCTGGACGTACAGTTACGTCCAGGTGCGGGAAGGGGTTAACCGTGACAAGTGCGTGAGTCTCTGGCTGGGAGGAGGAGATCCTAGTTTTGGTCTCCTGGACACCCTTCCAGAGCCTCAGGGGTCTGCAAAGATCTTAGGAGTGGAATTTGGCCCGGGTGATTATCCCAAGAAAAACTGGGATGACAGGCTAAAGTTAGTTGCCCAGAAGGTTGGCCAATGGAAGGGTTGGTCCTTAACCCTTAGAGAAAGGGTTCACTTGGCCAAAGCTTACCTGGTGCCCATGTTGCTCTACCTCGGCAGTGTGTGCATCTTGCCAGAACCTCTCTGGGCTCGGGTCTATAGCCTGTTCTTCCAACTGTTATGGGGGAACAGGCTCAACCTAATTAAGAGAGAAGTTACGTATCTACCAAGGAAACTAGGAGGGTTAGGTATGGTTAACCCAGTGGTGTTCCTAGTGAACACCTTTGTTAAGATCAATATGGCAAACCTCTGGCAAGAGAGGGCTCCTTGGTGGATTCTCTCCTACAGGGAGTGGTTTCAGCCCTTCTTCCAGGAATGGGAGAGAGGAGGCCAAGTGAAAGACCTGCGTACACCCCATGGACATCTCCCAGCTTATGCCGCCCTGGTCTTGAAGATGGTACGCCGGTGGGGTCTGGAGGTGTGGGAGATCAGGATCATGCCGAGGAAATTCCTTGACAGAAGGGTTCTGATGACCCACTTCCAGAAGCCCCTGGCTCTCAAAGACTGCCCAAGTAGTGACCTCAGGGAGGGATTAAAACTTTTAAATTCAGTGAGGATTCCCCAGAAGTTTTGGGATCTGGCTTGGCGCTGCTTCCACGGGAGACTGTACGTAAGGGGCAATTTGAAGTACAGAAACACTGATGACAGAGGATGTCCTCGGGAGGAGTGTAGCGATACACTAGAGAGTATGGAGCATTTCCTGCTTCATTGCTCCTTTAATGCAGAGGTGTACAAAAGGGTGGGTGCCTCCATCGGCTGGCTCGGCTTAGCCAACCTCTCCTACGCCGGGTGGGCTTATGGGATGTTCGGAGACCTAGGTGGTAGGGACCGTAACACTTCTTTTTTAGTTAGCATAGTGGTTAGGCACTTTACCTGGAACGCACGGTGTTTAGTATCTACGCAGAGCAAAATCCTTCTGGTGGAAGAAGTTGTAGGGAACATCATCGGTGGCCTCGTGAAGGTACGTTCTTTGGAGGTTGATAGACTGGGAGCATCCAAAGCCTCTCGCCTATGGAGGGGCTTTTCTTTTGGGGTGCCTTAGGGTATTGACCTTCAGGGGGATGGGGGGCTCATCTGGCTCGTCTGGGGGGGGGGTCCGCCCTCGCTTAGGCACTAAAAAATTAAGCGATAGGGAAAACAATAGGGAAAGGAGGGCGAGTTTAGGGCTAGATCAAACAAAGGGTAAGAGAAGGGACAGCTTTAGGGGAAAGCGATAGGGGAAGCGATAGGGAGGTGTCGGCGTGGGTGGATCCTATCCTCGGGGGGGTCGGGTGGGTCTCTTTCTCCTCTTTCTGGTGGTAGGCTGGGATTGTGCACGGCAGAGTTTTTTGTTTTCTGTACATAAAGGCAGTATAAAGGCTTACAGGAACCGAACTTGGTGCTTTCGGGTTGTGTTTTTGTTGTTATGTATATGCGAGGGAGAGTGACAGGGGTTTAGATAGGTTGGGTGGGGGAATGGGGGGGTGTGGGGAGGATTATATTGTTTTCTTTTTTTCTCCCGCTCGGGCCCGGACTATGCAGAACATGAGAGGACATGGGGCGAGGGTCTGAGTGGGAGGTCTACGGTGTGGTGGCGGAGGCCAGCATCAGGACTAAGCGGACATGAGGGGACATGAGGCGGGGTGTTGGCCTGGTGTGGTGAAGGGTTAGGTTAGTTAGAGTTAGGGTTAGTATATACATTGAGAAGAAAAAAAAAAAGAAAAACAATTTAAAATTTTTTAAAAAAAAAATATAAAAAAAAATAAAAAAAAAATAAAAAAAAAAATAAAAAAATATATATATATAGGTATATAGGTGGAGGTGTAAAAAAAAGGATAGGTGTATATATATTCTTATGTATATGTGGGTGTAAAGATTAAAGTATGTTGTATATAAATATGGGTATGAACGTTGGGGGGTTTGACACATTCCGGCTGATTGTTTCAAATGAGTACGGAAGGGAGTGAGTTGGGGCACATGGATACTGAGAGTGGGGGGGGGGATACGATAAAAGTTGAATGTGGATGAGTGTAGCTGGTTGAGGAATTGGCCAAGTCCGGGAACATGGAGGAATACAGTGATGTATTTAAAAATATGTATATAATGTCTTATGTTTATGTTTGTATATGTTGTATTTTGGTTATGGTTTACATCGGCTGATGTTGTTGTTATGTTTTTTACTTTTATAATAAAAGAGTTCCATACATAGATGTAAAAGCAACAAGCAATGGCTTTTGACAAGCCCTCCAAAAATTGACCCTTTTTTTTGGCAGATGCCTGCCGGGGTTCTTCCATACATAGATGTAAAAGCAAAAAGCAATGGCTTTTGACAAGCCCTCCAAAAATTGACCCTTTTTATTGGCAGATGCCTGCCGGGGTTCTTCCATACATGGATGTAAAAGCAACAAGCAATGGCTTTTGACAAGCCCTCCAAAAATTGACCCTTTTTATTGGCAGATGCCTGCCGGGGTTCTTCCATACATGGATGTAAAAGCAACAAGCAATGGCTTTTGACAAGCCCTCCAAAAATGTACCCTTTTCTTGGCAGATGCCTGCCGGGGTTCTTCCATACATAGATGTAAAAGCAACAAGCAATGGCTTTTGACAAGCCCTCCAAAAATGTACCCCTTTTATTGGCAGATGCCTGCCGGGGTTCTTCCATACATGAATGTAAAAGCAACAAGCAATGGCTTTTGACAAGCCCTCCAAAAATTGACCCTTTTTTTTGGCAGATGCCTGCCGGGGTTCTTCCATACATAGATGTAAAAGCAACAAGCAATGGCTTTTGACAAGCCCTCCAAAAATTGACCCTTATTTTTGGCAGATGCCTGCCGGGGTTCTTCCATACATGGATGTAAAAGCAACAAGCAATGGCTATTGACAAGCCCTCCAAAAATGTACCCTTTTTATTGGTAGATGCCTGCCGGGGTTCTTCCATACATTAATGTAAAAGCAACAAGCAATGGCTTTTGACAAGCCCTCCAAAAATTGACCCTTTTTTTTGGCAGATGCCTGCCGGGGTTCTTCCATACATAGATGTAAAAGCAACAAGCAATGGCTTTTGACAAGCCCTCCAAAAATTGACCCTTTTTATTGGCAGATGCCTGCCGGGGTTCTTCCATACATAGATGTAAAAGCAACATGCAATGGCTTTTGACAAGCCCTCCAAAAATTGACCCTTTTTTTTGGCAGATGCCTGCCGGGGTTCTTCCATACATAGATGTAAAAGCAAAAAGCAATGGCTTTTGACAAGCCCTCCAAAAATGTATCTTTTTTATTGGTAGATGCCTGCCGGGGTTCTTCCATACATTAATGTAAAAGCAACAAGCAATGGCTTTTGACAAGCCCTCCAAAAATTGACCCTTTTTTTTGGCAGATGCCTGCCGGGGTTCTTCCATACATAGATGTAAAAGCAACAAGCAATGGCTTTTGACAAGCGCTCCAAAAATTGACCCTTTTTATTGGCAGATGCCTGCCGGGGTTCTTCCATACATAGATGTAAAAGCAACAATCAATGGCTTTTGACAAGCCCTCCAAAAATTGACCCTTTTTATTGGCAGATACCTGCCGGGGTTCTTCCATACATAGATGTAAAAGCAACAAGCAATGGCTTTTGACAAGCCCTCCAAAAATGCACCCTTTTTATTGGTCGATGCCTGCCGGGGTTCTTCCATACATTAATGTAAAAGCAACAAGCAATGGCTTTTGACAAGCCCTCCAAAAATTGACCCTTTTTTTTGGCAGATGCCTGCCGGGGTTCTTCCATACATAGATGTAAAAGCAACAAGCAATGGCTTTTGACAAGCCCTCCAAAAATTGAAGCTTTTTTTTGGCAGATGCCTGCCGGGGTTCTTCCATACATAGATGTAAAAGCAAAAAGCAATGGCTTTTGACAAGCCCTCCAAAAATGTACCCTTTTTATTGGTAGATGCCTGCCGGGGTTCTTCCATACATTAATGTAAAAGCAACAAGCAATGTCTTTTGACAAGCCCTCCAAAAATTGACCCTTTTTTTTGGCAGATGCCTGCCGGGGTTCTTCCATACATAGATGTAAAAGCAACAAGCAATGGCTTTTGACAAGCCCTCCAAAAATTGACCCTTTTTATTGGCAGATACCTGCCGGGGTTCTTCCATACATAGATGTAAAAGCAACAAGCAATGGCTTTTGACAAGCCCTCCAAAAATTGAAGCTTTTTTTTGGCAGATGCCTGCCGGGGTTCTTCCATACATAGATGTAAAAGCAACAAGCAATGGCTTTTGACAAGCCCTCCAAAAATTGAAGCTTTTTTTTGGCAGATGCCTGCCGGGGTTCTTCCATACATAGATGTAAAAGCAAAAAGCAATGGCTTTTGACAAGCCCTCCAAAAATGTACCCTTTTTATTGGTAGATGCCTGCCGGGGTTCTTCCATACATTAATGTAAAAGCAACAAGCAATGGCTTTTCACAAGCCCTCCAAAAATTGACCCTTTTTATTGGCAGATGCCTGCCGGGGTTCTTCCATACATAGATGTAAAAGCAACAAGCAATGGCTTTTGACAAGCCCTCCAAAAATGTACCCTGTTTTTGGCAGATGCCTGCCGGGGTTCTTCCATACATAGATGTAAAAGCAACAAGCAATGGCTTTTGACAAGCCCTCCAAAAATTGACCCTTTTTATTGGCAGATGCCTGCCGGGGTTCTTCCATACATAGATGTAAAAGCATCAAGCAATGGCTTTTGACAAGCCCTCCAAAAATTGACCCTTTTTTTTGGCAGATGCCTGCCGGGGTTCTTCCATACATTAATGTAAAAGCAACAAGCAATGGCTTTTCACAAGCCCTCCAAAAATTTACCCTGTTTTTGGCAGATGCCTGCCGGGGTTCTTCCATACATAGATGTAAAAGCAACAAGCAATGGCTTTTGACAAGCCCTCCAAAAATTGACCCTTTTTATTGGCAGATGCCTGCCGGGGTTCTTCCATACATAGATGTAAAAGCATCAAGCAATGGCTTTTGACAAGCCCTCCAAAAATTGACCCTTTTTAGTGGCAGATGCCTGCCGGGGTTCTTCCATACATTAATGTAAAAGCAACAAGCAATGGCTTTTCACAAGCCCTCCAAAAATTTACCCTTTTTAGTGGCAGATGCCTGCCGGGGTTCTTCCATACATAGATGTAAAAGCAACAAGCAATGACTTTTGACAAGCCCTCCAAAAATTTACCCTTTTTAGTGGCAGATGCCTGCCGGGGTTCTTCCATACATAGATGTAAAAGCAACAAGCAATGGCTTTTGACAAGCCCTCCAAAAATTTACCCTTTTTTTTGGGCAGATGCCTGCCGGGGTTCTTCCATACATGGATGTATAAGCAACAAGCAATGGCTTTTCACAAGCCCTCCAAAAATTTACCCTTTTTATTGGCAGATGCCTGCCGGGGTTCTTCCATACATAGATGTAAAAGCAACAAGCAATGACTTTTGACAAGCCCTCCAAAAATTTACCCTTTTTAGTGGCAGATGCCTGCCGGGGTTCTTCCATACATAGATGTAAAAGCAACAAGCAATGGCTTTTGACAAGCCCTCCAAAAATTTACCCTTTTTTTTTGGCAGATGCCTGCCGGGGTTCTTCCATACATGGATGTATAAGCAACAAGCAATGGCTTTTGACAAGCCCTCCAAAAATTTACCCTTTTTTTGGCAGATGCCTGCCGGGGTTCTTCCATACATAGATGTAAAAGCAACAAGCAATGGCTTTTGACAAGACCTCCAAAAATTGACCCTTTTTATTGGCAGATGCCTGCCGGGGTTCTTCCATACATAGATGTAAAAGCATCAAGCAATGGCTTTTGACTAGCCCTCCAAAAATTGACCCTTTTTTTTGGCAGATGCCTGCCGGGGCTCTTCCATACATTAATGTAAAAGCAACAAGCAATGGCTTTTGACAAGCCCTCCAAAAATTGACCCTTTTTATTGGCAGATGCCTGCCGGGGTTCTTCCATACATAGATGTAAAAGCAACAAGCAATGGCTTTTGACAAGCCCTCCAAAAATGTACCCTTTTTATTGGTAGATGCCTGCCGGGGTTCTTCCATACATTAATGTAAAAGCAACAAGCAATGGCTTTTGACAAGCCCTCCAAAAATTGACCCTTTTTAGTGGCAGATGCCTGCCGGGGTTCTTCCATACATAGATGTAAAAGCAACAAGCAATGGCTTTTGACAAGCCCTCCAAAAATTGACCCTTTTTAGTGGCAGATGCCTGCCGGGGTTCTTCCATACATAGATGTAAAAGCAACAAGCAATGACTTTTGACAAGCCCTCCAAAAATTGACCCTTTTTAGTGGCAGATGCCTGCCGGGGTTCTTCCATACATGGATGTATAAGCAACAAGCAATGGCTTTTGACAAGCCCTCCAAAAATTTACCCTTTTTTTGGCAGATGCCTGCCGGGGTTCTTCCATACATAGATGTAAAAGCAACAAGCAATGGCTTTTGACAAGCCCTCCAAAAATGTACCCCTTTTATTGGCAGATGCCTGCCGGGGTTCTTCCATACATGAATGTAAAAGCAACAAGCAATGGCTTTTGACAAGCCCTCCAAAAATTGACCCTTTTTATTGGCAGATGCCTGCCGGGGTTCTTCCATACATGGATGTAATAGTAAGAAGCAATGGCTTTTCACAAGCCCTCCAAAAATTGACCCTTTTTAGTGGCAGATGCTTGCCGGGGTTCTTCCATACATAGATGTAAAAGCAACAAGCAATGGCTTTTGACAAGCCCTCCAAAAATGTACCCCTTTTATTGGCAGATGCCTGCCGGGGTTCTTCCATACATGAATGTAAAAGCAACAAGCAATGGCTTTTGACAAGCCCTCCAAAAATTGACCCTTTTTATTGGCAGATGCCTGCCGGGGTTCTTCCATACATTAATGTAAAAGCAACAAGCAATAGCTTTTCACAAGCCCTCCAAAAATTGACCCTTTTTATTGGCAGATGCCTGCCGGGGTTCTTCCATACATAGATGTAAAAGCAACAAGCAATGGCTTTTGACAAGCCCTCCAAAAATTGACCCTTTTTATTGGCAGATGCCTGCCGGGGTTCTTCCATACATAGATGTAAAAGCATCAAGCAATGGCTTTTGACAAGCCCTCCAAAAATTGACCCTTTTTAGTGGCAGATGCCTGCCGGGGTTCTTCCATACATTAATGTAAAAGCAACAAGCAATGGCTTTTCACAAGCCCTCCAAAAATTTACCCTTTTTAGTGGCAGATGCCTGCCGGGGTTCTTCCATACATAGATGTAAAAGCAACAAGCAATGACTTTTGACAAGCCCTCCAAAAATGTACCCTTTTTAGTGGCAGATGCCTGCCGGGGTTCTTCCATACATAGATGTAAAAGCAACAAGCAATGGCTTTTGACAAGCCCTCCAAAAATTTACCCTTTTTTTTTGGCAGATGCCTGCCGGGGTTCTTCCATACATGGATGTATAAGCAACAAGCAATGGCTTTTCACAAGCCCTCCAAAAATTTACCCTTTTTATTGGCAGATGCCTGCCGGGGTTCTTCCATACATAGATGTAAAAGCAACAAGCAATGACTTTTGACAAGCCCTCCAAAAATTAACCCTTTTTAGTGGCAGATGCCTGCCGGGGTTCTTCCATACATAGATGTAAAAGCAACAAGCAATGGCTTTTGACAAGCCCTCCAAAAATTTACCCTTTTTTTTTGGCAGATGCCTGCCGGGGTTCTTCCATACATGGATGTATAAGCAACAAGCAATGGCTTTTGACAAGCCCTCCAAAAATTTACCCTTTTTTTGGCAGATGCCTGCCGGGGTTCTTCCATACATAGATGTAAAAGCAACAAGCAATGGCTTTTGACAAGACCTCCAAAAATTGACCCTTTTTATTGGCAGATGCCTGCCGGGGTTCTTCCATACATAGATGTAAAAGCATCAAGCAATGGCTTTTGACTAGCCCTCCAAAAATTGACCCTTTTTTTTGGCAGATGCCTGCCGGGGCTCTTCCATACATTAATGTAAAAGCAACAAGCAATGGCTTTTGACAAGCCCTCCAAAAATTGACCCTTTTTATTGGCAGATGCCTGCCGGGGTTCTTCCATACATAGATGTAAAAGCAACAAGCAATGGCTTTTGACAAGCCCTCCAAAAATGTACCCTTTTTATTGGTAGATGCCTGCCGGGGTTCTTCCATACATTAATGTAAAAGCAACAAGCAATGGCTTTTGACAGGCCCTCCAAAAATTGACCCTTTTTTTTGGCAGATGCCTGCCGGGGTTCTTCCATACATAGATGTAAAAGCAAAAAGCAATGGCTTTTGACAAGCCCTCCAAAAATGTACCCTTTTTATTGGTAGATGCCTGCCGGGGTTCTTCCATACATTAATGTAAAAGCAACAAGCAATGGCTTTTGACAAGCCCTCCAAAAATTGACCCTTTTTAGTGGCAGATGCCTGCCGGGGTTCTTCCATACATAGATGTAAAAGCAACAAGCAATGGCTTTTGACAAGCCCTCCAAAAATTGACCCTTTTTAGTGGCAGATGCCTGCCGGGGTTCTTCCATACATAGATGTAAAAGCAACAAGCAATGACTTTTGACAAGCCCTCCAAAAATTGACCCTTTTTAGTGGCAGATGCCTGCCGGGGTTCTTCCATACATAGATGTAAAAGCAACAAGCAATGGCTTTTGACAAGCCCTCCAAAAATTTACCCTTTTTTTTGGCAGATGCCTGCCGGGGTTCTTCCATACATAGATGTAAAAGCAAAAAGCAATGGCTTTTGACAAGCCCTCCAAAAATTGACCCTTTTTATTGGCAGATGCCTGCCGGGGTTCTTCCATACATGGATGTATAAGCAACAAGCAATGGCTTTTGACAAGCCCTCCAAAAATTTACCCTTTTTTTGGCAGATGCCTGCCGGGGTTCTTCCATACATAGATGTAAAAGCAACAAGCAATGGCTTTTGACAAGCCCTCCAAAAATGTACCCCTTTTATTGGCAGATGCCTGCCGGGGTTCTTCCATACATGAATGTAAAAGCAACAAGCAATGGCTTTTGACAAGCCCTCCAAAAATTGACCCTTTTTATTGGCAGATGCCTGCCGGGGTTCTTCCATACATGGATGTAATAGTAAGAAGCAATGGCTTTTCACAAGCCCTCCAAAAATTGACCCTTTTTAGTGGCAGATGCTTGCCGGGGGTTCTTCCATACATTAATGTAAAAGCAACAAGCAATAGCTTTTCACAAGCCCTCCAAAAATTGACCCTTTTTATTGGCAGATGCCTGCCGGGGTTCTTCCATACATAGATGTAAAAGCAACAAGCAATGGCTTTTGACAAGCCCTCCAAAAATGTACCCTTTTTATTGGTAGATGCCTGCCGGGGTTCTTCCATACATTAATGTAAAAGCAACAAGCAATGGCTTTTGACAAGCCCTCCAAAAATTGACCCTTTTTTTTGGCAGATGCCTGCCGGGGTTCTTCCATACATAGATGTAAAAGCAACAAGCAATGGCTTTTCACAAGCCCTCCAAAAATTTACCCTTTTTATTGGCAGATGCCTGCCGGGGTTCTTCCATACATAGATGTAAAAGCAACAAGCAATGGCTTTTGACAAGCCCTCCAAAAATTGACCCTTTTTATTGGCAGATGCCTGCCGGGGTTCTTCCATACATAGATGTAAAAGCATCAAGCAATGGCTTTTGACAAGCCCTCCAAAAATTGACCCTTTTTTTTGGCAGATGCATGCCGGGGTTCTTCCATACATAGATGTAAAAGCAACAAGCAATGGCTTTTGACAAGCCCTCCAAAAATTGACCCTTTTTATTGGCAGATGCCTGCCGGGGTTCTTCCATACATAGATGTAAAAGCAACAAGCAATGGCTTTTGACAAGCCCTCCAAAAATTGACCCTTTTTAGTGGCAGATGCCTGCCGGGGTTCTTCCATACATAGATGTAAAAGCAACAAGCAATGACTTTTGACAAGCCCTCCAAAAATTGACCCTTTTTAGTGGCAGATGCCTGCCGGGGTTCTTCCATACATAGATGTAAAAGCAACAAGCAATGGCTTTTGACAAGCCCTCCAAAAATTTACCCTTTTTTTTGGCAGATGCCTGCCGGGGTTCTTCCATACATAGATGTAAAAGCAAAAAGCAATGGCTTTTGACAAGCCCTCCAAAAATTGACCCTTTTTATTGGCAGATGCCTGCCGGGGTTCTTCCATACATGGATGTATAAGCAACAAGCAATGGCTTTTGAGAAGCCCTCCAAAAATTTACCCTTTTTTTGGCAGATGCCTGCCGGGGTTCTTCCATACATGGATGTAAAAGCAACAAGCAATGGCTTTTGACAAGCCCTCCAAAAATGTACCCCTTTTATTGGCAGATGCCTGCCGGGGTTCTTCCATACATGAATGTAAAAGCAACAAGCAATGGCTTTTGACAAGCCCTCCAAAAATTGACCCTTTTTAGTGGCAGATGCCTGCCGGGGTTCTTCCATACATGGATGTAAAAGCAACAAGCAATGGCTTTTGACAAGCCCTCCAAAAATGTACCCTTTTTATTGGTAGATGCCTGCCGGGGTTCTTCCATACATTAATGTAAAAGCAACAAGCAATGGCTTTTGACAAGCCCTCCAAAAATGGACCCTTTTTTTTGGCAGATGCCTGCCGGGGTTCTTCCATACATAGATGTAAAAGCAACAAGCAATGGCTTTTGACAAGCCCTCCAAAAATTTACCCTTTTTATTGGCAGATGCCTGCCGGGGTTCTTCCATACATAGATGTAATAGCAACAAGCAATGGCTTTTGACAAGCCCTCCAAAAATTGACCCTTTTTTTTGGCAGATGCCTGCCGGGGTTCTTCCATACATAGATGTAAAAGCAACAAGCAATGGCTTTTCACAAGCCCTCCAAAAATGTACCCTTTTTATTGGTAGATGCCTGCCGGGGTTCTTCCATACATTAATGTAAAAGCAACAAGCAATGGCTTTTGACAAGCCCTCCAAAAATTGACCCTTTTTTTTGGCAGATGCCTGCCGGGGTTCTTCCATACATGAATGTAAAAGCAACAAGCAATGACTTTTGACAAGCCCTCCAAAAATTGACCCTTTTTTTGGCAGATGCCTGCCGGGGTTCTTCCATACATAGATGTAAAAGCAACAAGCAATGGCTTTTGACAAGCCCTCCAAAAATTGACCCTTTTTTTGGCAGATGCCTGCCGGGGTTCTTCCATACATAGATGTAAAAGCAACAAGCAATGGCTTTTGACAAGCCCTCCAAAAATGTACCCTTTTTATTGGTAGATGCCTGCCGGGGTTCTTCCATACATTAATGTAAAAGCAACAAGCAATGGCTTTTGACAAGCCCTCCAAAAATTGACCCTTTTTTTTGGCAGATGCCTGCCGGGGTTCTTCCATACATGAATGTAAAAGCAACAAGCAATGGCTTTTGACAAGCCCTCCAAAAATTGACCCTTTTTTTTGGCAGATGCCTGCCGGGGTTCTTCCATACATGAATGTAAAAGCAACAAGCAATGGCTTTTGACAAGCCCTCCAAAAATTGACCCTTTTTTTGGCAGATGCCTGCCGGGGTTCTTCCATACATAGATGTAAAAGCAACAAGCAATGGCTTTTGACAAGCCCTCCAAAAATTGACCCTTTTTTTGGCAGATGCCTGCCGGGGTTCTTCCATACATAGATGTAAAAGCAACAAGCAATGGCTTTTGACAAGCCCTCCAAAAATTGACCCTTTTTTTGGCAGATGCCTGCCGGGGTTCTTCCATACATAGATGTAAAAGCAACAAGCAATGACTTTTCACAAGCCCTCCAAAAATTTACCCTTTTTAGTGGCAGATGCCTGCCGGGGTTCTTCCATACATTAATGTAAAAGCAACAAGCAATGGCTTTTGACAAGCCCTCCAAAAATTTACCCTTTTTATTGGCAGATGCCTGCCGGGGTTCTTCCATACATAGATGTAAAAGCAACAAGCAATGGCTTTTGACAAGCCCTCCAAAAATTGACCCTTTTTTTTGGCAGATGCCTGCCGGGGTTCTTCCATACATGGATGTAAAAGCAACAAGCAATGGCTTTTGACAAGCCCTCCAAAAATTGACCCTTTTTATTGGCAGATGCCTGCCGGGGTTCTTCCATACATAGATGTAAAAGCAACAAGCAATGGCTTTTGACAAGCCCTCCAAAAATTGACCCTTTTTAGTGGCAGATGCCTGCCGGGGTTCTTCCATACATAAATGTAAAAGTAACAAGCAATGACTTTTGACAAGCCCTCCAAAAATTGACCCTTTTTATTGGCAGATGCCTGCCGGGGTTCTTCCATACATGGATGTAAAAGCAACAAGCAATGGCTTTTGACAAGCCCTCCAAAAATTTACCCTTTTTTTGGCAGATGCCTGCCGGGGTTCTTCCATACATAGATGTAAAAGCAACAAGCAATGGCTTTTGACAAGCCCTCCAAAAATTGACCCTTTTTATTGGCAGATGCCTGCCGGGGTTCTTCCATACATAGATGTAAAAGCAACAAGCAATGGCTTTTGACAAGCCCTCCAAAAATTGACCCTTTTTAGTGGCAGATGCCTGCCGGGGTTCTTCCATACATAGATGTAAAAGTAACAAGCAATGACTTTTGACAAGCCCTCCAAAAATTGACCCTTTTTAGTGGCAGATGCCTGCCGGGGTTCTTCCATACATGGATGTAAAAGCAACAAGCAATGGCTTTTGACAAGCCCTCCAAAAATTTACCCTTTTTTTGGCAGATGCCTGCCGGGGTTCTTCCATACATAGATGTAAAAGCAACAAGCAATGGCTTTTGACAAGCCCTCCAAAAATGTACCCCTTTTATTGGCAGATGCCTGCCGGGGTTCTTCCATACATGAATGTAAAAGCAACAAGCAATGGCTTTTGACAAGCCCTCCAAAAATTGACCCTTTTTTTTGGCAGATGCCTGCCGGGGTTCTTCCATATATAGATGTAAAAGCAACAAGCAATGGCTTTTGACAAGCCCTCCAAAAATGTACCCCTTTTATTGGCAGATGCCTGCCGGGGTTCTTCCATACATTAATGTAAAAGCAACAAGCAATGGCTTTTGACAAGCCCTCCAAAAATTGACCATTTTATTTGGCAGATGCCTGCCGGGGTTCTTCCATACATGGATGTAAAAGCAACAAGCAATGGCTTTTGACAAGCCCTCCAAAAATTGACCCTTTTTATTGGCAGATGCCTGCCGGGGTTCTTCCATACATAGATGTAAAAGCAACAAGCAATGGCTTTTGACAAGCCCTCCAAAAATTAACCCTTTTTTTGGCAGATGCCTGCCGGGGTTCTTCCATAGATAGATGTAAAAGTAAAAAGCAATGGCTTTTGACAAGCCCTCCAAAAATTGACCCTTTTTATTGGCAGATGCCTGCCGGGGTTCTTCCATACATAGATGTAAAAGCAACAAGCAATGACTTTTCACAAGCCCTCCAAAAATTTACCCTTTTTAGTGGCAGATGCCTGCCGGGGTTCTTCCATACATGGATGTAAAAGCAACAAGCAATGGCTTTTGACAAGCCCTCCAAAAATTGATCCTTTTTTTTGGCAGATGCCTGCCGGGGTTCTTCCATAAATTAATGTAAAAGCAACAAGCAATGACTTTTCACAAGCCCTCCAAAAATTTACCCTTTTTATTGGCAGATGCCCTCCGGGGTTCTTCCATACATGGATGTAAAAGCAACAAGCAATGGCTTTTGACAAGCCCTCCAAAAATGTACCCTTTTTATTGGCAGATGCCTGCCGGGGTTCTTCCATACATGGATGTAAAAGCAACAAGCAATGGCTTTTGACAAGCCCTCCAAAAATTGACCCTTTTTATTGGCAGATGCCTGCCGGGGTTCTTCCATACATAGATGTAAAAGCAACAAGCAATGGCTTTTGACAAGCCCTCCAAAAATTAACCCTTTTTTTGGCAGATGCCTGCCGGGGTTCTTCCATAGATAGATGTAAAAGTAAAAAGCAATGGCTTTTGACAAGCCCTCCAAAAATTGACCCTTTTTATTGGCAGATGCCTGCCGGGGTTCTTCCATACATAGATGTAAAAGCAACAAGTAATGGCTTTTGACAAGCCCTGCAAAAATTTACCCTTTTTTTTGGCAGATGCCTGCCGGGGTTCTTCCATAAATGGATGTAAAAGCAACAAGCAATGGCTTTTGACAAGCCCTCCAAAAATTGACACTTTTTATTGGCAGATGCCTGCCGGGGTTCTTCCATACATAGATGTAAAAGCAACAAGCAATGGCTTTTCACAAGCCCTCCAAAAATTTACCCTTTTTATTGGCAGATGCCTGCCGGGGTTCTTCCATACATGGATGTAAAAGCAACAAGCAATGGCTTTTCACAAGCCCTCCAAAAATGTACCCTTTTTATTGGCAGATGCCCTCCGGGGTTCTTCCATACATGGATGTAAAAGCAACAAGCAATGGCTTTTGACAAGCCCTCCAAAAATGTACCCTTTTTATTGGCAGATGCCTGCCGGGGTTCTTCCATACATGGATGTAAAAGCAACAAGCAATGGCTTTTGACAAGCCCTCCAAAAATTGACCCTTTTTATTGGCAGATGCCTGCCGGGGTTCTTCCATACATGGATGTAAAAGTAACAAGCAATGGCTTTTCACAAGCCCTCCAAAAATTGACCCTTTTTTTTGGCAGATGCCTGCCGGGGTTCTTCCATACATAGATGTAAAAGCAACAAGCAATGGCTTTTGACAAGCCCTCCAAAAATTGACCCTTTTTTTGGGCAGATGCCTGCCGGGGTTCTTCCATACATGGATGTAAAAGCAACAAGCAATGGCTTTTGACAAGCCCTCCAAAAATGTACCCTTTTGATTGGTAGATGCCTGCCGGGGTTCTTCCATACATTAATGTAAAAGCAACAAGCAATGGCTTTTGACAAGCCCTCCAAAAATTGACCCTTTTTTTTGGCAGATGCCTGCCGGGGTTCTTCCATACATAGATGTAAAAGCAACAAGCAATGGCTTTTGACAAGCCCTCCAAAAATTGACCCTTTTTTTTGGCAGATGCCTGCCGGGGTTCTTCCATACATAGATGTAAAAGCAACAAGCAATGGCTTTTCACAAGCCCTCCAAAAATTGACCCTTTTTTTGGCAGATGCCTGCCGGGGTTCTTCCATACATGGATGTAAAAGCAACAAGCAATGGCTTTTGACAAGCCCTCCAAAAATTGACCCTTTTTATTGGCAGATGCCTGCCGGGGTTCTTCCATACATGGATGTTAAAGCAACAAGCAATGGCTTTTGACAAGCCCTCCAAAAATTTACCCTTTTTTTGGCAGATGCCTGCCGGGGTTCTTCCATACATAGATGTAAAAGCAACAAGCAATGGCTTTTGACAAGCCCTCCAAAAATTGACCCTTTTTAGTGGCAGATGCCTGCCGGGGTTCTTCCATACATGGATGTAAAAGCAACAAGCAATGGCTTTTGACAAGTCCTCCAAAAAT
Source organism: Rhinoderma darwinii (assembly GCF_050947455.1). Classification (NCBI taxonomy): domain Eukaryota; kingdom Metazoa; phylum Chordata; class Amphibia; order Anura; family Rhinodermatidae; genus Rhinoderma; species Rhinoderma darwinii. The sequence continues at coordinate 40,351 of NW_027463639.1, forward strand.
TTACCCTTTTTTTGGCAGATGCCTGCCGGGGTTCTTCCATACATGAATGTAAAAGCAACAAGCAATGGCTTTTGACAAGCCCTCCAAAAAATTTACCCGTTTTATTGGCAGATGCCTGCCGGGGTTCTTCCATACATGGATGTAAAAGCAACAAGCAATGGCTTTTGACAAGCCCTCCAAAAATTTACCCTTTTTTTGGCAGATGCCTGCCGGGGTTCTTCCATACATTGATGTAAAAGCAACAAGCAATGGCTTTTGAAAAGCCCTCCAAAAATTGACCCTTTTTATTGGCAGATTCCTGCCGGGGTTCTTCCATACATGGATGTAAAAGCAATAAGCAATGGCTTTTGACAAGCCCTCCAAAGATTTACCCTTTTTAGTGGCAGATGCCTGCCGGGGTTCTTCCATACATGGATGTAAAAGCAACAAGCAATGGCTTTTGACAAGCCCTCCAAAAATTGACCCTTTTTTTGGCAGATGCCTGCCGGGGTTCTTCCATACATAGATGTAAAAGCAACAAGCAATGGCTTTTGACAAGCCCTCCAAAAATTGACCCTTTTTATTGGCAGATGCCTGCCAGGGTTCTTCCATACATGGATGTAAAAGCATTAAAGCAACAAGCAATGGCTTTTCACAAGCCCTCCAAAAATTGACCCTTTTTATTGGCAGATGCCTGCCGGGGTTCTTCCATACATGGATGTAAAAGCAACAAGCAATGGCTTTTCACAAGCCCTCCAAAAATGTACCCTTTTTATTGGTAGATGCCTGCCGGGGTTCTTCCATACATTAATGTAAAAGCAACAAGCAATGGCTTTTGACAAGCCCTCCAAAAATTGACCATTTTATTTGGCAGATGCCTGCCGGGGTTCTTACATACATAGATGTAAAAGCAACAAGCAATGGCTTTTGACAAGCCCTCCAAAAATTGACCCTTTTTATTGGCAGATGCCTGCCGGGGTTCTTCCATACATAGATGTAAAAGCAACAAGCAATGGCTTTTGACAAGCCCTCCAAAAATTAACCCTTTTTTTGGCAGATGCCTGCCGGGGTTCTTCCATAGATAGATGTAAAAGTAAAAAGCAATGGCTTTTGACAAGCCCTCCAAAAATTGACCCTTTTTATTGGCAGATGCCTGCCGGGGTTCTTCCATACATAGATGTAAAAGCAACAAGCAATGACTTTTCACAAGCCCTCCAAAAATTTACCCTTTTTAGTGGCAGATGCCTGCCGGGGTTCTTCCATACATGGATGTAAAAGCAACAAGCAATGGCTTTTGACAAGCCCTCCAAAAATTGACCCTTTTTTTTGGCAGATGCCTGCCGGGGTTCTTCCATACATAGATGTAAAAGCAACAAGCAATGGCTTTTGACAAGCCCTCCAAAAATTGACCCTTTTTTTGGGCAGATGCCTGCCGGGGTTCTTCCATACATGGATGTAAAAGCAACAAGCAATGGCTTTTGACAAGCCCTCCAAAAATGTACCCTTTTGATTGGTAGATGCCTGCCGGGGTTCTTCCATACATTAATGTAAAAGCAACAAGCAATGGCTTTTGACAAGCCCTCCAAAAATTGACCCTTTTTTTTGGCAGATGCCTGCCGGGGTTCTTCCATACATAGATGTAAAAGCAACAAGCAATGGCAGTTGACAAGCCCTCCAAAAATTGACCCTTTTTTTTGGCAGATGCCTGCCGGGGTTCTTCCATACATAGATGTAAAAGCAACAAGCAATGGCTTTTCACAAGCCCTCCAAAAATTGACCCTTTTTTTGGCAGATGCCTGCCGGGGTTCTTCCATACATAGATGTAAAAGCAACAAGCAATGGCTTTTCACAAGCCCTCCAAAAATTGACCCTTTTTAGTGGCAGATGCCTGCCGGGGTTCTTCCATACATGTATGTAAAAGCAACAAGCAATGGCTTTTGACAAGCCCTCCAAAAATGTACCCTTTTTTTTGGCAGATGCCTGCCGGTGTTCTTCCATACATAGATGTAAAAGCAAAAAGCAATGGCTTTTGACAAGCCCTCCAAAAATTGACCCTTTTTATTGGCAGATGCCTGCCGGGGTTCTTCCATACATGGATGTAAAAGCAACAAGCAATGGCTTTTGACAAGCCCTCCAAAAATTGACCCTTTTTATTGGCAGATGCCTGCCGGGGTTCTTCCATACATGGATGTAAAAGCAACAAGCAATGGCTTTTGACAAGCCCTCCAAAAATTTACCCTTTTTTTGGCAGATGCCTGCCGGGGTTCTTCCATACATAGATGTAAAAGCAACAAGCAATGGCTTTTGACAAGCCCTCCAAAAATTGACCCTTTTTAGTGGCAGATGCCTGCCGGGGTTCTTCCATACATGGATGTAAAAGCAACAAGCAATGGCTTTTGACAAGTCCTCCAAAAATTTACCCTTTTTTTGGCAGATGCCTGCCGGGGTTCTTCCATACATTGATGTAAAAGCAACAAGCAATGGCTTTTGAAAAGCCCTCCAAAAATTGACCCTTTTTATTGGCAGATTCCTGCCGGGGTTCTTCCATACATGGATGTAAAAGCAATAAGCAATGGCTTTTGACAAGCCCTCCAAAGATTTACCCTTTTTAGTGGCAGATGCCTGCCGGGGTTCTTCCATACATGGATGTAAAAGCAACAAGCAATGGCTTTTGACAAGCCCTCCAAAAATTGACCCTTTTTTTTGGCAGATGCCTGCCGGGGTTCTTCCATACATAGATGTAAAAGCAACAAGCAATGGCTTTTGACAAGCCCTCCAAAAATTGACCCTTTTTATTGGCAGATGCCTGCCGGGGTTCTTCCATACATGGATGTAAAAGCATTAAAGCAACAAGCAATGGCTTTTCACAAGCCCTCCAAAAATTGACCCTTTTTATTGGCAGATGCCTGCCGGGGTTCTTTCATACATGGATGTAAAAGCAACAAGCAATGGCTTTTCACAAGCCCTCCAAAAATTGACCCTTTTTATTGGCAGATGCCTGCCGGGGTTCTTCCATACATGGATGTAAAAGCATTAAAGCAACAAGCAATGGCTTTTGACAAGCTCTCCTAAAAATTGACCCTTTTTATTGGCAGATGCCTGCCGGGGTTCTTCCATACATGAATGCAAAAGCAACAAGCAATGGCTTTTGACAAGCCCTCCAAAAATTGACCCTTTTTATTGGCAGATGCCTGCCGGGGTTCTTCCATACATGGATGTAAAAGCAACAAGCAATGGCTTCTGACAAGCCCTCCAAAAATTTACCCTTTTTTTGGCAGATGCCTGCCGGGGTTCTTCCATACATGGATGTAAAAGCAACAAGCAATGGCTTTTGACAAGCCCTCCAAAAATTTACCCTTTTTAGTGGCAGATGCCTGCCGGGGTTCTTCCATACATTAATGTAAAAGCAACAAGCAATGGCTTTTGACAAGCCCTCCAAAAATTGACCCTTTTTATTGGCAGATGCCTGCCGGGGTTCTTCCATACATAGATGTAAAAGCAACAAGCAATGGCTTTTGACAAGCCCTCCAAAAATTAACCCTTTTTTTGGCAGATGCCTGCCGGGGTTCTTCCATAGATAGATGTAAAAGTAAAAAGCAATGACTTTTCACAAGCCCTCCAAAAATTTACCCTTTTTAGTGGCAGATGCCTGCCGGGGTTCTTCCATACATGGATGTAAAAGCAACAAGCAATGGCTTTTGACAAGCCCTCCAAAAATTGACCCTTTTTATTGGCAGATGCCTGCCGGGGTTCTTCCATACATGGATGTAAAAGTAACAAGCAATGGCTTTTCACAAGCCCTCCAAAAATTGACCCTTTTTTTTGGCAGATGCCTGCCGGGGTTCTTCCATACATAGATGTAAAAGCAACAAGCAATGGCTTTTGACAAGCCCTCCAAAAATTGACCCTTTTTTTGGGCAGATGCCTGCCGGGGTTCTTCCATACATGGATGTAAAAGCAACAAGCAATGGCTTTTGACAAGCCCTCCAAAAATGTACCCTTTTGATTGGTAGATGCCTGCCGGGGTTCTTCCATACATTAATGTAAAAGCAACAAGCAATGGCTTTTGACAAGCCCTCCAAAAATTGACCCTTTTTTTTGGCAGATGCCTGCCGGGGTTCTTCCATACATAGATGTAAAAGCAACAAGCAATGGCTTTTGACAAGCCCTCCAAAAATTGACCCTTTTTTTTGGCAGATGCCTGCCGGGGTTCTTCCATACATAGATGTAAAAGCAAAAAGCAATGGCTTTTGACAAGCCCTCCAAAAATGTACCCTTTTTATTGGTAGATGCCTGCCGGGGTTCTTCCATACATAGATGTAAAAGCAACAAGCAATGGCTTTTGACAAGCCCTCCAAAAATTTACCCTTTTTTTGGCAGATGCCTGCCGGGGTTCTTCCATACATAGATGTAAAAGCAACAAGCAATGGCTTTTGACAAGCCCTCCAAAAATGTACCCCTTTTATTGGCAGATGCCTGCCGGGGTTCTTCCATACATGAATGTAAAAGCAACAAGCAATGGCTTTTGACAAGCCCTCCAAAAATTGACCCTTTTTTTTGGCAGATGCCTGCCGGGGTTCTTCCATACATAGATGTAAAAGCAACAAGCAATTGCTTTTGACAAGCCCTCCAAAAATGTACCCTTTTTATTGGTAGATGCCTGCCGGGGTTCTTCCATACATTAATGTAAAAGCAACAAGCAATGGCTTTTGACAAGCCCTCCAAAAATTGACCCTTTTATTTGGCAGATGCCTGCCGGGGTTCTTCCATACATAGATGTAAAAGCAACAAGCAATGGCTTTTGACAAGCCCTCCAAAAATTAACCCTTTTTTTTGGCAGATGCCTGCCGGGGTTCTTCCATAGATAGATGTAAAAGCAAAAAGCAATGGCTTTTGACAAGCCCTCCAAAAATTGACCCTTTTTATTGGCAGATGCCTGCCGGGGTTCTTCCATACATAGATGTAAAAGCAACAAGCAATGGCTTTTCACAAGCCCTCCAAAAATTGACCCTTTTTTTGGCAGATGCCTGCCGGGGTTCTTCCATACATAGATGTAAAAGCAACAAGCAATGGCTTTTCACAAGCCCTCCAAAAATTGACCCTTTTTAGTGGCAGATGCCTGCCGGGGTTCTTCCATACATGTATGTAAAAGCAACAAGCAATGGCTTTTGACAAGCCCTCCAAAAATGTACCCTTTTTTTTGGCAGATGCCTGCCGGTGTTCTTCCATACATAGATGTAAAAGCAAAAAGCAATGGCTTTTGACAAGCCCTCCAAAAATTGACCCTTTTTATTGGCAGATGCCTGCCGGGGTTCTTCCATACATGGATGTAAAAGCAACAAGCAATGGCTTTTGACAAGCCCTCCAAAAATTGACCCTTTTTATTGGCAGATGCCTGCCGGGGTTCTTCCATACATGGATGTAAAAGCAACAAGCAATGGCTTTTGACAAGCCCTCCAAAAATTTACCCTTTTTTTGGCAGATGCCTGCCGGGGTTCTTCCATACATAGATGTAAAAGCAACAAGCAATGGCTTTTGACAAGCCCTCCAAAAATTGACCCTTTTTAGTGGCAGATGCCTGCCGGGGTTCTTCCATACATGGATGTAAAAGCAACAAGCAATGGCTTTTGACAAGTCCTCCAAAAATTTACCCTTTTTTTGGCAGATGCCTGCCGGGGTTCTTCCATACATGAATGTAAAAGCAACAAGCAATGGCTTTTGACAAGCCCTCCAAAAAATTTACCCGTTTTATTGGCAGATGCCTGCCGGGGTTCTTCCATACATGGATGTAAAAGCAACAAGCAATGGCTTTTGACAAGCCCTCCAAAAATTTACCCTTTTTTTGGCAGATGCCTGCCGGGGTTCTTCCATACATGGATGTAAAAGCAATAAGCAATGGCTTTTGACAAGCCCTCCAAAGATTTACCCTTTTTAGTGGCAGATGCCTGCCGGGGTTCTTCCATACATGGATGTAAAAGCAACAAGCAATGGCTTTTGACAAGCCCTCCAAAAATTGACCCTTTTTTTTGGCAGATGCCTGCCGGGGTTCTTCCATACATAGATGTAAAAGCAACAAGCAATGGCTTTTGACAAGCCCTCCAAAAATTGACCCTTTTTATTGGCAGATGCCTGCCAGGGTTCTTCCATACATGGATGTAAAAGCATTAAAGCAACAAGCAATGGCTTTTCACAAGCCCTCCAAAAATTGACCCTTTTTATTGGCAGATGCCTGCCGGGGTTCTTCCATACATGGATGTAAAAGCAACAAGCAATGGCTTTTCACAAGCCCTCCAAAAATTGACCCTTTTTATTGGCAGATGCCTGCCGGGGTTCTTCCATACATTGATGTAAAAGCAACAATCAATGGCTTTTCACAAGCCCTCCAAAAATTGACCCTTTTTATTGGCAGATGCCTGCCGGGGTTCTTCCATACATGGATGTAAAAGCATTAAAGCAACAAGCAATGGCTTTTGACAAGCTCTCCTAAAAATTGACCCTTTTTATTGGCAGATGCCTGCCGGGGTTCTTCCATACATGAATGCAAAAGCAACAAGCAATGGCTTTTGACAAGCCCTCCAAAAATTGACCCTTTTTATTGGCAGATGCCTGCCGGGGTTCTTCCATACATGGATGTAAAAGCAACAAGCAATGGCTTCTGACAAGCCCTCCAAAAATTTACCCTTTTTTTGGCAGATGCCTGCCGGGGTTCTTCCATACATGGATGTAAAAGCAACAAGCAATGGCTTTTGACAAGCCCTCCAAAAATTGACCCTTTTTATTGGCAGATGCCTGCCGGGGTTCTTCCATACATGGATGTAAAAGCAACAAGCAATGGCTTTTGACAAGCCCTCCAAAAATTTACCCTTTTTTTGGCAGATGCCTGCCGGGGTTCTTCCATACATAGATGTAAAAGCAACAAGCAATGGCTTTTGACAAGCCCTCCAAAAATTGACCCTTTTTAGTGGCAGATGCCTGCCGGGGTTCTTCCATACATGGATGTAAAAGCAACAAGCAATGGCTTTTGACAAGTCCTCCAAAAATTTACCCTTTTTTTGGCAGATGCCTGCCGGGGTTCTTCCATACATGAATGTAAAAGCAACAAGCAATGGCTTTTGACAAGCCCTCCAAAAAATTTACCCGTTTTATTGGCAGATGCCTGCCGGGGTTCTTCCATACATGGATGTAAAAGCAACAAGCAATGGCTTTTGACAAGCCCTCCAAAAATTTACCCTTTTTTTGGCAGATGCCTGCCGGGGTTCTTCCATACATGGATGTAAAAGCAATAAGCAATGGCTTTTGACAAGCCCTCCAAAGATTTACCCTTTTTAGTGGCAGATGCCTGCCGGGGTTCTTCCATACATGGATGTAAAAGCAACAAGCAATGGCTTTTGACAAGCCCTCCAAAAATTGACCCTTTTTTTTGGCAGATGCCTGCCGGGGTTCTTCCATACATAGATGTAAAAGCAACAAGCAATGGCTTTTGACAAGCCCTCCAAAAATTGACCCTTTTTATTGGCAGATGCCTGCCAGGGTTCTTCCATACATGGATGTAAAAGCATTAAAGCAACAAGCAATGGCTTTTCACAAGCCCTCCAAAAATTGACCCTTTTTATTGGCAGATGCCTGCCGGGGTTCTTCCATACATGGATGTAAAAGCAACAAGCAATGGCTTTTCACAAGCCCTCCAAAAATTGACCCTTTTTATTGGCAGATGCCTGCCGGGGTTCTTCCATACATTGATGTAAAAGCAACAATCAATGGCTTTTCACAAGCCCTCCAAAAATTGACCCTTTTTATTGGCAGATGCCTGCCGGGGTTCTTCCATACATAGATGTAAAAGCAAAAAGCAATGGCTTCTGACAAGCCCTCCAAAAATTTACCCTTTTTTTGGCAGATGCCTGCCGGGGTTCTTCCATACATAGATGTAAAAGCAACAAGCAATGGCTTTTGACAAGCTCTCCAAAAATTTACCCTTTTTAGTGGCAGATGCCTGCCGGGGTTCTTCCATACATGTATGTAAAAGCAACAAGCAATGGCTTTTGACAAGCCCTCCAAAAATTGACCCTTTTTATTGGCAGATGCCTGCCGGGGTTCTTCCATACATAGATGTAAAAGCAACAAGCAATGGCTTTTGACAAGCCCTCCAAAAATTAACCCTTTTTTTGGCAGATGCCTGCCGGGGTTCTTCCATAGATAGATGTAAAAGTAAAAAGCAATGACTTTTCACAAGCCCTCCAAAAATTTACCCTTTTTAGTGGCAGATGCCTGCCGGGGTTCTTCCATACATGGATGTAAAAGCAACAAGCAATGGCTTTTGACAAGCCCTCCAAAAATTGATCCTTTTTTTTGGCAGATGCCTGCCGGGGTTCTTCCATAAATTAATGTAAAAGCAACAAGCAATGGCTTTTCACAAGCCCTCCAAAAATTTACCCTTTTTATTGGCAGATGCCCTCCGGGGTTCTTCCATACATGGATGTAAAAGCAACAAGCAATGGCTTTTGACAAGCCCTCCAAAAATGTACCCTTTTTATTGGCAGATGCCTGCCGGGGTTCTTCCATACATGGATGTAAAAGCAACAAGCAATGGCTTTTGACAAGCCCTCCAAAAATTGACCCTTTTTATTGGCAGATGCCTGCCGGGGTTCTTCCATACATAGATGTAAAAGCAACAAGCAATGGCTTTTGACAAGCCCTCCAAAAATTAACCCTTTTTTTGGCAGATGCCTGCCGGGGTTCTTCCATAGATAGATGTAAAAGTAAAAAGCAATGGCTTTTGACAAGCCCTCCAAAAATTGACCCTTTTTATTGGCAGATGCCTGCCGGGGTTCTTCCATACATAGATGTAAAAGCAACAAGTAATGGCTTTTGACAAGCCCTGCAAAAATTGACCCTTTTTTTTGGCAGATGCCTGCCGGGGTTCTTCCATACATGGATGTAAAAGCAACAAGCAATGGCTTTTGACAAGCCCTCCAAAAATTGACCCTTTTTATTGGCAGATGCCTGCCGGGGTTCTTCCATACATAGATGTAAAAGCAACAAGCAATGGCTTTTCACAAGCCCTCCAAAAATTGACCCTTTTTATTGGCAGATGCCTGCCGGGGTTCTTCCATACATTAATGTAAAAGCAGCAAGCAATGGCTTTTGACAAGCCCTCCAAAAATTTATCCTTTTTATTGGCAGATGCCCTCCGGGGTTCTTCCATACATGGATGTAAAAGCAACAAGCAATGGCTTTTGACAAGCCCTCCAAAAATGTACCCTTTTTATTGGCAGATGCCTGCCGGGGTTCTTCCATACATAGATGTAAAAGCAACAAGCAATGGCTTTTCACAAGCCCTCCAAAAATGTACCCTTTTTTTGGCAGATGCCTGCCGGGGTTCTTCCATACATGGATGTAAAAGCAACAAGCAATGGCTTTTGACAAGCCCTCCAAAAATTGACCCTTTTTATTGGCAGATGCCTGCCGGGGTTCTTCCATACATGGATGTAAAAGTAACAAGCAATGGCTTTTCACAAGCCCTCCAAAAATTGACCCTTTTTTTTGGCAGATGCCTGCCGGGGTTCTTCCATACATAGATGTAAAAGCAACAAGCAATGGCTTTTGACAAGCCCTCTAAAAATTGACCCTTTTTTTGGGCAGATGCCTGCCGGGGTTCTTCCATACATTAATGTTAAAGCAATAAGCAATGGCTTTTGACAAGCCCTCCAAAGATTTACCCTTTTTAGTGGCAGATGCCTGCCGGGGTTCTTCCATACATGGATGTAAAAGCAACAAGCAATGGCTTTTGACAAGCCCTCCAAAAATTGACCCTTTTTTTTGGCAGATGCCTGCCGGGGTTCTTCCATACATAGATGTAAAAGCAACAAGCAATGGCTTTTGACAAGCCCTCCAAAAATTGACCCTTTTTATTGGCAGATGCCTGCCAGGGTTCTTCCATACATGGATGTAAAAGCATTAAAGCAACAAGCAATGGCTTTTCACAAGCCCTCCAAAAATTGACCCTTTTTATTGGCAGATGCCTGCCGGGGTTCTTCCATACATGGATGTAAAAGCAACAAGCAATGGCTTTTCACAAGCCCTCCAAAAATTGACCCTTTTTATTGGCAGATGCCTGCCGGGGTTCTTCCATACATTGATGTAAAAGCAACAATCAATGGCTTTTCACAAGCCCTCCAAAAATTGACCCTTTTTATTGGCAGATGCCTGCCGGGGTTCTTCCATACATAGATGTAAAAGCAAAAAGCAATGGCTTCTGACAAGCCCTCCAAAAATGTACCCTTTTTTTGGCAGATGCCTGCCGGGGTTCTTCCATACATAGATGTAAAAGCAACAAGCAATGGCTTTTGACAAGCTCTCCAAAAATTTACCCTTTTTAGTGGCAGATGCCTGCCGGGGTTCTTCCATACATGTATGTAAAAGCAACAAGCAATGGCTTTTGACAAGCCCTCCAAAAATTGACCCTTTTTATTGGCAGATGCCTGCCGGGGTTCTTCCATACATAGATGTAAAAGCAACAAGCAATGGCTTTTGACAAGCCCTCCAAAAATTAACCCTTTTTTTGGCAGATGCCTGCCGGGGTTCTTCCATAGATAGATGTAAAAGTAAAAAGCAATGACTTTTCACAAGCCCTCCAAAAATTTACCCTTTTTAGTGGCAGATGCCTGCCGGGGTTCTTCCATACATGGATGTAAAAGCAACAAGCAATGGCTTTTGACAAGCCCTCCAAAAATTGATCCTTTTTTTTGGCAGATGCCTGCCGGGGTTCTTCCATAAATTAATGTAAAAGCAACAAGCAATGGCTTTTCACAAGCCCTCCAAAAATTTACCCTTTTTATTGGCAGATGCCCTCCGGGGTTCTTCCATACATGGATGTAAAAGCAACAAGCAATGGCTTTTGACAAGCCCTCCAAAAATGTACCCTTTTTATTGGCAGATGCCTGCCGGGGTTCTTCCATACATGGATGTAAAAGCAACAAGCAATGGCTTTTGACAAGCCCTCCAAAAATTGACCCTTTTTATTGGCAGATGCCTGCCGGGGTTCTTCCATACATAGATGTAAAAGCAACAAGCAATGGCTTTTGACAAGCCCTCCAAAAATTAACCCTTTTTTTGGCAGATGCCTGCCGGGGTTCTTCCATAGATAGATGTAAAAGTAAAAAGCAATGGCTTTTGACAAGCCCTCCAAAAATTGACCCTTTTTATTGGCAGATGCCTGCCGGGGTTCTTCCATACATAGATGTAAAAGCAACAAGTAATGGCTTTTGACAAGCCCTGCAAAAATTGACCCTTTTTTTTGGCAGATGCCTGCCGGGGTTCTTCCATACATGGATGTAAAAGCAACAAGCAATGGCTTTTGACAAGCCCTCCAAAAATTGACCCTTTTTATTGGCAGATGCCTGCCGGGGTTCTTCCATACATAGATGTAAAAGCAACAAGCAATGGCTTTTCACAAGCCCTCCAAAAATTGACCCTTTTTATTGGCAGATGCCTGCCGGGGTTCTTCCATACATTAATGTAAAAGCAGCAAGCAATGGCTTTTGACAAGCCCTCCAAAAATTTATCCTTTTTATTGGCAGATGCCCTCCGGGGTTCTTCCATACATGGATGTAAAAGCAACAAGCAATGGCTTTTGACAAGCCCTCCAAAAATGTACCCTTTTTATTGGCAGATGCCTGCCGGGGTTCTTCCATACATGGATGTAAAAGCAACAAGCAATGGCTTTTGACAAGCCCTCCAAAAATTGACCCTTTTTATTGGCAGATGCCTGCCGGGGTTCTTCCATACATGGATGTAAAAGTAACAAGCAATGGCTTTTCACAAGCCCTCCAAAAATTGACCCTTTTTTTTGGCAGATGCCTGCCGGGGTTCTTCCATACATAGATGTAAAAGCAACAAGCAATGGCTTTTGACAAGCCCTCTAAAAATTGACCCTTTTTTTGGGCAGATGCCTGCCGGGGTTCTTCCATACATTAATGTTAAAGCAACAAGCAATGGCTTTTGACAAGCCCTCCAAAAATTGACCCTTTTTTTTGGCAGATGCCTGCCGGGGTTCTTCCATACATAGATGTAAAAGCAACAAGCAATGGCTTTTGACAAGCCCTCCAAAAATTGACCCTTTTTTTGGGCAGATGCCTGCCGGGGTTCTTCCATACATGGATGTAAAAGCAACAAGCAATGGCTTTTGACAAGCCCTCCAAAAATGTACCCTTTTTATTGGTAGATGCCTGCCGGGGTTCTTCCATACATTAATGTAAAAGCAACAAGCAATGGCTTTTGACAAGCCCTCCAAAAATTGACCCTTTTTTTTGGCAGATGCCTGCCGGGGTTCTTCCATACATAGATGTAAAAGCAACAAGCAATGGCTTTTGACAAGCCCTCCAAAAATTGACCCTTTTTTTTGGCAGATGCCTGCCGGGGTTCTTCCATACATAGATGTAAAAGCAAAAAGCAATGGCTTTTGACAAGCCCTCCAAAAATGTACCCTTTTTATTGGTAGATGCCTGCCGGGGTTCTTCCATACATAGATGTAAAAGCAACAAGCAATGGCTTTTGACAAGCCCTCCAAAAATTGACCCTTTTTATTGGCAGATGCCTGCCAGGGTTCTTCCATACATAGATGTAAAAGCAACAAGCAATGGCTTTTGACAAGCCCTCCAAAAATTGACCCTTTTTATTGGCAGATGCCTGCCGGGGTTCTTCCATACATAGATGTAAAAGCAACAAGCAATGGCTTTTGACAAGCCCTCCAAAAATTGACCCTTTTTAGTGGCAGATGCCTGCCGGGGTTCTTCCATACATAGATGTAAAAGTAACAAGCAATGACTTTTGACAAGCCCTCCAAAAATTGACCCTTTTTAGTGGCAGATGCCTGCCGGGGTTCTTCCATACATGGATGTAAAAGCAACAAGCAATGGCTTTTGACAAGCCCTCCAAAAATTTACCCTTTTTTTGGCAGATGCCTGCCGGGGTTCTTCCATACATAGATGTAAAAGCAACAAGCAATGGCTTTTGACAAGCCCTCCAAAAATTTACCCCTTTTATTGGCAGATGCCTGCCGGGGTTCTTCCATACATGAATGTAAAAGCAACAAGCAATGGATTTTGACAAGCCCTCCAAAAATTGACCCTTTTTTTTGGCAGATGCCTGCCGGGGTTCTTCCATACATAGATGTAAAAGCAACAAGCAATGGCTTTTGACAAGCCCTCCAAAAATTTACCCCTTTTATTGGCAGATGCCTGCCGGGGTTCTTCCATACATGAATGTAAAAGCAACAAGCAATGGCTTTTGACAAGCCCTCCAAAAATGTACCCTTTTTATTGGTAGATGCCTGCCGGGGTTCTTCCATACATTAATGTAAAAGCAACAAGCAATGGCTTTTGACAAGCCCTCCAAAAATTGACCCTTTTATTTGGCAGATGCCTGCCGGGGTAATTCCATACATAGATGTAAAAGCAACAAGCAATGACTTTTGACAAGCCCTCCAAAAATTGACCCTTTTTATTGGCAGATGCCTGCCGGGGTTCTTCCATACATGGATGTAAAAGCAACAAGCAATGGCTTTTGACAAGCCCTCCAAAAATTGACCCTTTTTTTGGCAGATGCCTGCCGGGGTTCTTCCATACATAGATGTAAAAGCAACAAGAAATGGCTTTTGACAAGCCATCCAAAAATTGACCCTTTTTATTGGCAGATGCCTGCCGGGGTTCTTCCATAAATTAATGTAAAAGCAACAAGCAATGGCTTTTCACAAGCCCTCCAAAAATTGACCCTTTTTATTGGCAGATGCCTGCCGGGGTTCTTCCATACATAGATGTAAAAGCAACAATCAATGGCTTTTGACAAGCCCTCCAAAAATGTACCCTTTTTTTTGGCAGATGCCTGCCGGGGTTCTTCCATACATGGATGTAAAAGCAACAAGCAATGGCTTTTGACAAGCCCTCCAAAAATTTACCCTTTTTTTGGCAGATGCCTGCCGGGGTTCTTCCATACATAGATGTAAAAGCAACAAGCAATGGCTTTTGACATGCCCTCCAAAAATTTACCCCTTTTATTGGCAGATGCCTGCCGGGGTTCTTCCATACATGAATGTAAAAGCAACAAGCAATGGCTTTTGACAAGCCCTCCAAACATTGACCCTTTTTTTTGGCAGATGCCTGCCGGGGTTCTTCCATACATAGATGTAAAAGCAAAAAGCAATGGCTTTTGACAAGCCCTCCAAAAATTTACCCTTTTTTTGGCAGATGCCTGCCGGGGTTCTTCCATACATGGATGTAAAAGCAACAAGCAATGGCTTTTGACAAGCCCTCCAAAAATTTACCCTTTTTTTGGCAGATGCCTGCCGGGGTTCTACCATACATGAATGTAAAATTGACCCTTTTTATTGGCAGATTCCTGCCGGGGTTCTTCCATACATGGATGTAAAAGCAATAAGCAATGGCTTTTGACAAGCCCTCCAAAAATTTACCCTTTTTAGTGGCAGATGCCTGCCGGGGTTCTTCCATACATAGATGTAAAAGCAACAAGCAATGGCTTTTGACAAGCCCTCCAAAAATTGACCCTTTTTATTGGCAGATGCCTGCCGGGGTTCTTCCATACATGAATGCAAAAGCAACAAGCAATGGCTTTTGACAAGCCCTCCAAAAATTGACCCTTTTTATTGGCAGATGCCTGCCGGGGTTCTTCCATACATGGATGTAAAAGCAACAAGCAATGGCTTTTGACAAGCCCTCCAAAAATTTACCCTTTTTTTTTGGCAGATGCCTGCCGGGGTTCTTCCATACATGGATGTATAAGCAACAAGCAATGGCTTTTCACAAGCCCTCCAAAAATTTACCCTTTTTATTGGCAGATGCCTGCCGGGGTTCTTCCATACATAGATGTAAAAGCAACAAGCAATGACTTTTGACAAGCCCTCCAAAAATTTACCCTTTTTAGTGGCAGATGCCTGCCGGGGTTCTTCCATACATAGATGTAAAAGCAACAAGCAATGGCTTTTGACAAGCCCTCCAAAAATTTACCCTTTTTTTTTGGCAGATGCCTGCCGGGGTTCTTCCATACATGGATGTATAAGCAACAAGCAATGGCTTTTGACAAGCCCTCCAAAAATTTACCCTTTTTTTGGCAGATGCCTGCCGGGGTTCTTCCATACATAGATGTAAAAGCAACAAGCAATGGCTTTTGACAAGCCCTCCAAAAATTGACCCTTTTTATTGGCAGATGCCTGCCGGGGTTCTTCCATACATAGATGTAAAAGCATCAAGCAATGGCTTTTGACAAGCCCTCCAAAAATTGACCCTTTTTTTTGGCAGATGCCTGCCGGGGCTCTTCCATACATTAATGTAAAAGCAACAAGCAATGGCTTTTGACAAGCCCTCCAAAAATTGACCCTTTTTATTGGCAGATGCCTGCCGGGGTTCTTCCATACATAGATGTAAAAGCAACAAGCAATGGCTTTTGACAAGCCCTCCAAAAATTTACCCTTTTTTTTTGGCAGATGCCTGCCGGGGTTCTTCCATACATGGATGTATAAGCAACAAGCAATGGCTTTTCACAAGCCCTCCAAAAATTTACCCTTTTTATTGGCAGATGCCTGCCGGGGTTCTTCCATACATAGATGTAAAAGCAACAAGCAATGACTTTTGACAAGCCCTCCAAAAATTGACCCTTTTTATTGGCAGATGCCTGCCGGGGTTCTTCCATACATAGATGTAAAAGCAACAAGCAATGGCTTTTGACAAGCCCTCCAAAAATGTACCCTTTTTATTGGTAGATGCCTGCCGGGGTTCTTCCATACATTAATGTAAAAGCAACAAGCAATGGCTTTTGACAGGCCCTCCAAAAATTGACCCTTTTTTTTGGCAGATGCCTGCCGGGGTTCTTCCATACATAGATGTAAAAGCAAAAAGCAATGGCTTTTGACAAGCCCTCCAAAAATGTACCCTTTTTATTGGTAGATGCCTGCCGGGGTTCTTCCATACATAGATGTAAAAGCAACAAGCAATGACTTTTGACAAGCCCTCCAAAAATTGATCCTTTTTAGTGGCAGATGCCTGCCGGGGTTCTTCCATACATAGATGTAAAAGCAACAAGCAATGGCTTTTGACAAGCCCTCCAAAAATTGACCCTTTTTTTTGGCAGATGCCTGCCGGGGTTCTTCCATACATAGATGTAAAAGCAACAAGCAATGGCTTTTGACAAGCCCTCCAAAAATTGACCCTTTTTTTTTGGCAGATGCCTGCCGGGGTTCTTCCATACATAGATGTAAAAGCAAAAAGCAATGGCTTTTGACAAGCCCTCCAAAAATTGACCCTTTTTATTGGCAGATGCCTGCCGGGGTTCTTCCATACATGGATGTATAAGCAACAAGCAATGGCTTTTGACAAGCCCTCCAAAAATTTACCCTTTTTTTGGCAGATGCCTGCCGGGGTTCTTCCATACATAGATGTAAAAGCAACAAGCAATGGCTTTTGACAAGCCCTCCAAAAATGTACCCCTTTTATTGGCAGATGCCTGCCGGGGTTCTTCCATACATGAATGTAAAAGCAACAAGCAATGGCTTTTGACAAGCCCTCCAAAAATTGACCCTTTTTATTGGCAGATGCCTGCCGGGGTTCTTCCATACATGGATGTAATAGTAAGAAGCAATGGCTTTTCACAAGCCCTCCAAAAATTGACCCTTTTTAGTGGCAGATGCCTGCCGGGTTCTTCCATACATTAATGTAAAAGCAACAAGCAATGGCTTTTGACAAGCCCTCCAAAAATTGACCCTTTTTATTGGCAGATGCCTGCCGGGGTTCTTCCATACATAGATGTAAAAGCAAAAAGCAATGGCTTTTGACAAGCCCTCCAAAAATGTACCCTTTTTATTGGTAGATGCCTGCCGGGGTTCTTCCATACATTAATGTAAAAGCAACAAGCAATGGCTTTTGACAGGCCCTCCAAAAATTGACCCTTTTTTTTGGCAGATGCCTGCCGGGGTTCTTCCATACATAGATGTAAAAGCAAAAAGCAATGGCTTTTGACAAGCCCTCCAAAAATGTACCCTTTTTATTGGTAGATGCCTGCCGGGGTTCTTCCATACATTAATGTAAAAGCAACAAGCAATGGCTTTTGACAAGCCCTCCAAAAATTTACCCTTTTTAGTGGCAGATGCCTGCCGGGGTTCTTCCATACATAGATGTAAAAGCAACAAGCAATGGCTTTTGACAAGCCCTCCAAAAATTGACCCTTTTTAGTGGCAGATGCCTGCCGGGGTTCTTCCATACATAGATGTAAAAGCAACAAGCAATGGCTTTTGACAAGCCCTCCAAAAATTGACCCTTTTTAGTGGCAGATGCCTGCCGGGGTTCTTCCATACATGAATGTAAAAGCAACAAGCAATGGCTTTTGACAAGCCCTCCAAAAATTTACCCTTTTTTTTGGCAGATGCCTGCCGGGGTTCTTCCATACATAGATGTAAAAGCAAAAAGCAATGGCTTTTGACAAGCCCTCCAAAAATTGACCCTTTTTATTGGCAGATGCCTGCCGGGGTTCTTCCATACATGGATGTATAAGCAACAAGCAATGGCTTTTGACAAGCCCTCCAAAAATTTACCCTTTTTTTGGCAGATGCCTGCCGGGGTTCTTCCATACATAGATGTAAAAGCAACAAGCAATGGCTTTGACAAGCCCTCCAAAAATGTACCCCTTTTATTGGCAGATGCCTGCCGGGGTTCTTCCATACATGAATGTAAAAGCAACAAGCAATGGCTTTTGACAAGCCCTCCAAAAATTGACCCTTTTTATTGGCAGATGCCTGCCGGGGTTCTTCCATACATGGATGTAATAGTAAGAAGCAATGGCTTTTCACAAGCCCTCCAAAAATAGACCCCTTTTTAGTGGCAGATGCCTGCCGGGGTTCTTCCATACATTAATGTAAAAGCAACAAGCAATAGCTTTTCACAAGCCCTCCAAAAATTGACCCTTTTTATTGGCAGATGCCTGCCGGGGTTCTTCCATACATAGATGTAAAAGCAACAAGCAATGGCTTTTGACAAGCCCTCCAAAAATGTACCCTTTTTATTGGTAGATGCCTGCCGGGGTTCTTCCATACATTAATGTAAAAGCAACAAGCAATGGCTTTTGACAAGCCCTCCAAAAATTGACCCTTTTTTTTGGCAGATGCCTGCCGGGGTTCTTCCATACATAGATGTAAAAGCAACAAGCAATGGCTTTTCACAAGCCCTCCAAAAATTTACCCTTTTTATTGGCAGATGCCTGCCGGGGTTCTTCCATACATAGATGTAAAAGCAACAAGCAATGGCTTTTGACAAGCCCTCCAAAAATTGACCCTTTTTTTTGGCAGATGCCTGCCGGGGTTCTTCCATACATAGATGTAAAAGCAACAAGCAATGGCTTTTGACAAGCCCTCCAAAAATGTACCCTTTTTATTGGTAGATGCCTGCCGGGGTTCTTCCATACATTAATGTAAAAGCAACAAGCAATGGCTTTTGACAAGCCCTCCAAAAATTGACCCTTTTTTTTGGCAGATGCCTGCCGGGGTTCTTCCATACATAGATGTAAAAGCAACAAGCAATGGCTTTTGACAAGCCCTCCAAAAATTGACCCTTTTTATTGGCAGATGCCTGCCGGGGTTCTTCCATAAAATAATGTAAAAGCAACAAGCAATGGCTTTTGACAAGCCCTCCAAAAATTGACCCTTTTTATTGGCAGATGCCTGCCGGGGTTCTTCCATACATGGATGTATAAGCAACAAGCAATGGCTTTTGACAAGCCCTCCAAAAATTGACCCTTTTTTTTGGCAGATGCCTGCCGGGGTTCTTCCATACATAGATGTAAAAGCAAAAAGCAATGGCTTTTGACAAGCCCTCCAAAAATGTACCCTTTTTATTGGTAGATGCCTGCCGGGGTTCTTCCATACATTAATGTAAAAGCAACAAGCAATGGCTTTTGACAAGCCCTCCAAAAATTGACCCTTTTTTTTGGCAGATGCCTGCCGGGGTTCTTCCATACATAGATGTAAAAGCAAAAGCAATGGCTTTTGACAAGCCCTCCAAAAATTGACCCTTTTTTTTGGCAGATGCATGCCGGGGTTCTTCCATACATAGATGTAAAAGCAACAAGCAATGGCTTTTGACAAGCCCTCCAAAAATTGACCCTTTTTATTGGCAGATGCCTGCCGGGGTTCTTCCATACATAGATGTAAAAGCAACAAGCAATGGCTTTTGACAAGCCCTCCAAAAATTGACCCTTTTTAGTGGCAGATGCCTGCCGGGGTTCTTCCATACATAGATGTAAAAGCAACAAGCAATGACTTTTGACAAGCCCTCCAAAAATTGACCCTTTTTAGTGGCAGATGCCTGCCGGGGTTCTTCCATACATAGATGTAAAAGCAACAAGCAATGGCTTTTGACAAGCCCTCCAAAAATGTGCCTTTTTTTTTGGCAGATGCCTGCCGGGGTTCTTCCATACATAGATGTAAAAGCAACAAGCAATGGCTTTTGACGAGCCCTCCAAAAATTGACCCTTTTTATTGGCAGATGCCTGCCGGGGTTCTTCCATACATGGATGTATAAGCAACAAGCAATGGCTTTTGAGAAGCCCTCCAAAAATTTACCCTTTTTTTGGCAGATGCCTGCCGGTGTTCTTCCATACATAGATGTAAAAGCAACAAGCAATGACTTTTGACAAGCCCTCCAAAAATGTACCCCTTTTATTGGCAGATGCCTGCCGGGGTTCTTCCATACATGAATGTAAAAGCAACAAGCAATGGCTTTTGACAAGCCCTCCAAAAATTTACCCTTTTTTTGGCAGATGCCTGCCGGGGTTCTTCCATACATAGATGTAAAAGCAACAAGCAATGGCTTTTGACAAGCCCTCCAAAAATTGACCCTTTTTATTGGCAGATGCCTGCCGGGGTTCTTCCATACATAGATGTAAAAGCATCAAGCAATGGCTTTGACAAGCCCTCCAAAAATTGACCCTTTTTTTTGGCAGATGCCTGCCGGGGTTCTTCCATACATAGATGTAAAAGCAAAAAGCAATGGCTTTTGACAAGCCCTCCAAAAATGTACCCTTTTTATTGGTAGATGCCTGCCGGGGTTCTTCCATACATTAATGTAAAAGCAACAAGCAATGGCTTTTGACAAGCCCTCCAAAAATTGACCCTTTTTTTTGGCAGATGCCTGCCGGGGTTCTTCCATACATAGATGTAAAAGCAAAAAGCAATGGCTTTTGACAAGCCCTCCAAAAATTGACCCTTTTTTTTGGCAGATGCATGCCGGGGTTCTTCCATACATAGATGTAAAAGCAACAAGCAATGGCTTTTGACAAGCCCTCCAAAATTGACCCTTTTTATTGGCAGATGCCTGCCGGGGTTCTTCCATACATAGATGTAAAAGCAACAAGCAATGGCTTTTGACAAGCCCTCCAAAAATTGACCCTTTTTAGTGGCAGATGCCTGCCGGGGTTCTTCCATACATAGATGTAAAAGCAACAAGCAATGACTTTTGACAAGCCCTCCAAAAATTGACCCTTTTTAGTGGCAGATGCCTGCCGGGGTTCTTCCATACATAGATGTAAAAGCAACAAGCAATGGCTTTTGACAAGCCCTCCAAAAATGTACCTTTTTTTTGGCAGATGCCTGCCGGGGTTCTTCCATACATAGATGTAAAAGCAACAAGCAATGGCTTTTGACGAGCCCTCCAAAAATTGACCCTTTTTATTGGCAGATGCCTGCCGGGGTTCTTCCATACATGGATGTATAAGCAACAAGCAATGGCTTTTGAGAAGCCCTCCAAAAATTTACCCTTTTTTTGGCAGATGCCTGCCGGGGTTCTTCCATACATAGATGTAAAAGCAACAAGCAATGGCTTTTGACAAGCCCTCCAAAAATGTACCCCTTTTATTGGCAGATGCCTGCCGGGGTTCTTCCATACATGAATGTAAAAGCAACAAGCAATGGCTTTTGACAAGCCCTCCAAAAATTGACCCTTTTTATTGGCAGATGCCTGCCGGGGTTCTTCCATACATGGATGTAATAGTAAGAAGCAATGGCTTTTCACAAGCCCTCCAAAAATGACCCTTTTTAGTGGCAGATGCCTGCCGGGGGTTCTTCCATACATTAATGTAAAAGCAACAAGCAATAGCTTTTCACAAGCCCTCCAAAAATTGACCCTTTTTATTGGCAGATGCCTGCCGGGGTTCTTCCATACATAGATGTAAAAGCAACAAGCAATGGCTTTTGACAAGCCCTCCAAAAATGTACCCTTTTTATTGGTAGATGCCTGCCGGGGTTCTTCCATACATTAATGTAAAAGCAACAAGCAATGGCTTTTGACAAGCCCTCCAAAAATTGACCCTTTTTTTTGGCAGATGCCTGCCGGGGTTCTTCCATACATAGATGTAAAAGCAACAAGCAATGGCTTTTCACAAGCCTCCAAAATTTACCCTTTTTATTGGCAGATGCCTGCCGGGGTTCTTCCATACATAGATGTAAAAGCAACAAGCAATGGCTTTTGACAAGCCCTCCAAAAATTGACCCTTTTTTTTGGCAGATGCCTGCCGGGGTTCTTCCATACATAGATGTAAAAGCAACAAGCAATGGCTTTTGACAAGCCCTCCAAAAATGTACCCTTTTTATTGGTAGATGCCTGCCGGGGTTCTTCCATACATTAATGTAAAAGCAACAAGCAATGGCTTTTGACAAGCCCTCCAAAAATTGACCCTTTTTTTTGGCAGATGCCTGCCGGGGTTCTTCCATACATAGATGTAAAAGCAACAAGCAATGGCTTTTGACAAGCCCTCCAAAAATTTACCCTTTTTTTGGCAGATGCCTGCCGGGGTTCTTCCATACATAGATGTAAAAGCAACAAGCAATGGCTTTTGACAAGCCCTCCAAAAATTGACCCTTTTTTTTGGCAGATGCCTGCCGGGGTTCTTCCATACATGGATGTAAAAGCAACAAGCAATGGCTTTTGACAAGCCCTCCAAAAATTGATCCTTTTTTTTGGCAGATGCCTGCCGGGGTTCTTCCATAAATTAATGTAAAAGCAACAAGCAATGGCTTTTCACAAGCCCTCCAAAAATTTACCCTTTTTATTGGCAGATGCCCTCCGGGGTTCTTCCATACATGGATGTAAAAGCAACAAGCAATGGCTTTTGACAAGCCCTCCAAAAATGTACCCTTTTTATTGGCAGATGCCTGCCGGGGTTCTTCCATACATGGATGTAAAAGCAACAAGCAATGGCTTTTGACAAGCCCTCCAAAAATTTACCCTTTTTATTGGTAGATGCCTGCCGGGGTTCTTCCATACATTAATGTAAAAGCAACAAGCAATGGCTTTTGACAAGCCCTCCAAAAATGGACCCTTTTTTTTGGCAGATGCCTGCCGGGGTTCTTCCATACATAGATGTAAAAGCAACAAGCAATGGCTTTTCACAAGCCCTCCAAAAATTTACCCTTTTTATTGGCAGATGCCTGCCGGGGTTCTTCCATACATAGATGTAAAAGCAACAAGCAATGGCTTTTGACAAGCCCTCCAAAAATTGACCCTTTTTTTTGGCAGATGCCTGCCGGGGTTCTTCCATACATGAATGTAAAAGCAACAAGCAATGGCTTTTGACAAGCCCTCCAAAAATTGACCCTTTTTTTGGCAGATGCCTGCCGGGGTTCTTCCATACATAGATGTAAAAGCAACAAGCAATGGCTTTTGACAAGCCCTCCAAAAATTGACCCTTTTTTTTGGCAGATGCCTGCCGGGGTTCTTCCATACATAGATGTAAAAGCAACAAGCAATGGCTTTTGACAAGCCCTCCAAAAATGTACCCTTTTTATTGGTAGATGCCTGCCGGGGTTCTTCCATACATTAATGTAAAAGCAACAAGCAATGGCTTTTGACAAGCCCTCCAAAAATTGACCCTTTTTTTTGGCAGATGCCTGCCGGGGTTCTTCCATACATGAATGTAAAAGCAACAAGCAATGGCTTTTGACAAGCCCTCCAAAAATTGACCCTTTTTTTGGCAGATGCCTGCCGGGGTTCTTCCATACATAGATGTAAAAGCAACAAGCAATGGCTTTTGACAAGCCCTCCAAAAATTGACCCTTTTTTTGGCAGATGCCTGCCGGGGTTCTTCCATACATAGATGTAAAAGCAACAAGCAATGACTTTTCACAAGCCCTCCAAAAATTTACCCTTTTTAGTGGCAGATGCCTGCCGGGGTTCTTCCATACATTAATGTAAAAGCAACAAGCAATGGCTTTTGACAAGCCCTCCAAAAATTGACCCTTTTTATTGGCAGATGCCTGCCGGGGTTCTTCCATACATGGATGTAAAAGCAACAAGCAATGACTTTTGACAAGCCCTCCAAAATTGATCCTTTTTTTTGGCAGATGCCTGCCGGGGTTCTTCCATACATGGATGTAAAAGCAACAAGCAATGGCTTTTCACAAGCCCTCCAAAAATTTACCCTTTTTTTTGGCAGATGCCTGCCGGGGTTCTACAATACATAGATGTAAAAGCAACAAGCAATGGCTTTTGACAAGCCCTCCAAAAATTGACCCTTTTTAGTGGCAGATGCCTGCCGGGGTTCTTCCATACATGGATGTAAAAGCAACAAGCAATGGCTTTTGACAAGCCCTCCAAAAATTGACCCTTTTTTTTGGCAGATGCCTGCCGGGGTTCTTCCATACATAGATGTAAAAGCAACAAGCAATGGCTTTTGACAAGCCCTCCAAAAATTGACCCTTTTTAGTGGCAGATGCCTGCCGGGGTTCTTCCATACATAGATGTAAAAGTAACAAGCAATGACTTTTGACAAGCCCTCCAAAAATTTACCCTTTTTTTGGCAGATGCCTGCCGGGGTTCTTCCATACATAGATGTAAAAGCAACAAGCAATGGCTTTTGACAAGCCCTCCAAAAATTGACCCTTTTTATTGGCAGATGCCTGCCGGGGTTCTTCCATACATAGATGTAAAAGCAACAAGCAATGGCTTTTGACAAGCCCTCCAAAAATTGACCCTTTTTAGTGGCAGATGCCTGCCGGGGTTCTTCCATACATAGATGTAAAAGTAACAAGCAATGACTTTTGACAAGCCCTCCAAAAATTTACCCTTTTTAGTGGCAGATGCCTGCCGGGGTTCTTCCATACATGGATGTAAAAGCAACAAGCAATGGCTTTTGACAAGCCCTCCAAAAATTGATCCTTTTTTTTGGCAGATGCCTGCCGGGGTTCTTCCATAAATTAATGTAAAAGCAACAAGCAATGGCTTTTCACAAGCCCTCCAAAAATTTACCCTTTTTATTGGCAGATGCCCTCCGGGGTTCTTCCATACATGGATGTAAAAGCAACAAGCAATGGCTTTTGACAAGCCCTCCAAAAATGTACCCTTTTTATTGGCAGATGCCTGCCGGGGTTCTTCCATACATGGATGTAAAAGCAACAAGCAATGGCTTTTGACAAGCCCTCCAAAAATTGACCCTTTTTATTGGCAGATGCCTGCCGGGGTTCTTCCATACATAGATGTAAAAGCAACAAGCAATGGCTTTTGACAAGCCCTCCAAAAATTAACCCTTTTTTTGGCAGATGCCTGCCGGGGTTCTTCCATAGATAGATGTAAAAGTAAAAAGCAATGGCTTTTGACAAGCCCTCCAAAAATTGACCCTTTTTATTGGCAGATGCCTGCCGGGGTTCTTCCATACATAGATGTAAAAGCAACAAGTAATGGCTTTTGACAAGCCCTGCAAAAATTGACCCTTTTTTTTGGCAGATGCCTGCCGGGGTTCTTCCATAAATGGATGTAAAAGCAACAAGCAATGGCTTTTGACAAGCCCTCCAAAAATTGACACTTTTTATTGGCAGATGCCTGCCGGGGTTCTTCCATACATAGATGTAAAAGCAACAAGCAATGGCTTTTCACAAGCCCTCCAAAAATTTACCCTTTTTATTGGCAGATGCCTGCCGGGGTTCTTCCATACATGGATGTAAAAGCAACAAGCAATGGCTTTTCACAAGCCCTCCAAAAATGTACCCTTTTTATTGGCAGATGCCCTCCGGGGTTCTTCCATACATGGATGTAAAAGCAACAAGCAATGGCTTTTGACAAGCCCTCCAAAAATGT